>NC_046322.1:58056788-58170620 GCF_009819535.1 Lacerta agilis
ATATTTTTATAGGGAAACAATTTAATATGGATTGCTTTAAAAAAAAAGTCTCAGATGAATAATGCTGTTTGGGGAAACAATTTTTTATATTATTATTAGCAGTTCAATCCTTTACATGTCCTGTCCTGTACTCATACCTGAATTTAATGGGCCTTACTTCCACGTGTGGGGTGACTGCAGCTTCCTATACCTCAAGTCACCAAAGCTGGAATCCTATGCCTCTTCGCCTGGAAGTAACACTCATTAAGCACAATGGGACTTACTTCTGAGTAGCATATATATATATATATATATATATATATATATATATATATATATATATATATATGATTATAGTAGCATATATATAAGATTATACTGTAAATAAACTCAGGAAATTGTTTCGAGTGATGGTGATCTGGGTTATTGGGTAAGGTATTAATTTGCGAGAATAAATCAATTTAACACGATCTTATCTAGAGAAGATTTGAGGGCAATGAATGGAAATAACTGAAGGGAAATGGAACCAATTTCGAGAAGGACATGTTGGGAAAGTAACTGGGGGATAAAGGAATATTTTTTGGGTGATCTGGAGTCAGGTGTAAATTAATTGAATTTTGGTCAATCTGGATACAAAATTAGTTGCCTTTCTTTTGGTTTTATAAATCTTTTTAAATTCTAAATTAGAATATACAAGTTGTACACAAATTTGTATCTATGGACCCATGCTAGAATTTTGCAATTATCTATCAGTCCTGTTGGGACACGGGTGGCGCTACCACAGAGCCTAGGGCTTGCCGATCAGAAGGTCGGCGCTTCGAATCCCCATGACGGGGTGAGCTCCCGTTGCTCGGTCCCAGCTCCTGCCAACCTAGCAGTTTGAAAGCATGCCAAAGTGCAAGTAGATAAATAGGTACTGCTCTGGCGGGAAGGTAAACGGCGTTTCCGTGCACTGCTCTGGTTTGCCAGAAGCAGCTTAGTCATGCTGGCCACATGACCCGGAAGCTGTATGCCGGCTCCCTCAGCCTATAGAGTGAGATGAGCATAGCTGTCAACTTTCCCCTTTTTTGAGGGAAATCCCCTTATTCCGAATAGGATTCCTCACAAGAAAAGGGAAAAGTTGACAGATGAGCGCCGCAACCCCAGAGTCGTCTGCGACTGAACCTAACGGTCAGGGGTCCCTTTACCTTTTACCTATCAGTCCTGTTATACTCAATGAGATGTAGTGGTCACAGAGCTACATTTCCTGGAGTTCCCTGGGAAGAGGGACTGACTGTTAAATTACTCCCAGCACACTTAGCAAACTCTGTCATGCTCACTGGGCCAGCAGAGCAAGCCTAAGCTCTACCTCATAGGATTGCTGAAATGATAAAATTGTGCTGGGGGGAAAACACCTTGAGTTCACTGGAGGAAATGCAGGATATAAATTCAAATAATAATAACAACAGTAACAAGTTTGTGTAAATTTAGGAAGGAAACTGGGGGGGGGGGGTCACTACTGCAGCTACCGGGCAGCCAGGGCAGCAGGCAAAAGTGTGCAAATGTAATGATAATAAGACAGTCACTCAACTCTAGGATTCAGAGAATATGACTCCCAAGATCAGAATGTATTGCTTCTGGTTATTCTCTTTGTTTACAATTCACTGTTGGCCATTTGTCTATAGCAGTGGTTTTCAGCCAGTGTGCCATGGCACCCTGGGGTGCCTTGAATGATGGTCAGGATGCCGCCGGCAACACTGACCTCTGTCCCTCTTTCCTTCCCTCCCTCTGATGATCTCTTGCATCTCTGCCTCCCAAAGGCTTGCACGGCTGTTTGTGGCTACAAGCTCCACAGGTGAATGATGCCTCTGGGGCTGGCCAGGGGGTGCTTCCCAGGACCCTGTGAGGCAGTGTGAGGAGGCACCTCTCTTTGGGGGTGGCAGGGGGTGGCGGCAGCTCAGAGACCAGGGGCGGCAGCTCCTGCTGTGCAGAGGACTCCCAAGGAGAGAAGAGGAGGCTGAGGGAACACTCCACAAGGGAGGGTGTGTTTGAAAAAGGGTGAGAGGCTGCCAGCTCTGCAGGCGAGGGGGGGAATAACTGGGCTCCTGAGGCCCCCAGGGGTGCTGCAGAAAGAATGTAGTTGGTCAAGGGACCCATGGACTCAGAAAGGCTGAAAACCTCTAGTCTATAGATATAGATAAAATAGCTGGGCCCATTACAAAGCTCATTGAAGCCAAAAGAAAGGCTCCCATTTATTCCACTAGGTACAATTTGTACAGTAGGCGCACACACTCTTTTAGTGCTGCTAGCTGAAAGGGAAGCTCAGAGTTGTATAAGCTATTTGCTGACGCAAATCCCTCTTCATACTTAGGGTTGCCATATTTTGAAGAGCAAAAAAGAGGACGTGGAGCCTCGCCTTCCACGGCGCACCTGCACTGTGGACACACACATCATACCCCCCCCCCCATTTATCCGATGAAAATAGGGACATCCCATATAATAATAATAATAATAATAATAATAATAATAATAATAATAATAATATTTATACCCCCCATCTGATTGGGTTGCCCCAGCCACTCTGGGTGGTGTCCAACATATACCATATTGGCCTGAATGTAAGCCTCACTTTTTCCCAAAAAAGTGCGGCTTATATTCTCAACCTTCCGGTACGCAGCCAGGAGTGTGGGGCAAATAGCGCCAGCCAGGAGCGTGGCAAAGCAGCGCCTGCCCTGTGTGTAGTCCCCTGCCCTCTCCCCCAAGGCCAGGAAGGGAGAGAGCAAGGAAGGGAAAAGGCCGCCGGCAACGCAGTGTGCCCCCCCCCCCCAGTATGTACCCAGGAGCAGCGACAAAGGGAGCGGTTTATATTTGGGTATATTTTCTTTTCTTTTCCCTCCTCCAGTTTTAAAGGTGAGACTTATATGTGGGTGCAGCTGATATTCGGACCAATATGGTAAATAAACATAATAAATCAATAAACATGAAAAAAACTTCCCTATACCTGTCTGCCTTCAGATGTCTTCTGAAGGTGGTGTATTTACAAAAAGAAATACAGTATGAAGAACTAAGCAGTACAGTGATCAAAGGAAAGGAGCAAAGCTTTTAGGGGGGAATGGGGTGTCAAGTGCTTCAGCCGTTTCCTCCACTCTTTCCCCCCACCCCCAGCACTTTCTTTGCCAGGTTCTTTAGTCTGCTAAGATTTCAAGATGTAGAAAACAGAACATACACCCCCCCACGCACGCACACAAAAAGGGGAGAGGGGCTTCCCCTGACCTTGCATGAGAGCTGTGTATTTTAACTTGCATTCACGAACTGTGTTTAGAGGTACCCAAGGTGATTTCGTTCATCTGCACACTAGCTATCCAAATGCCCATTGGCCTTAGACGACGAACATTTAATTAGGACTAAGAGCGCTTGGGGGGATCCTCTTTGCTTGCAAGCTCTCTTTCTTTTCTTAGATCTTTCGAATATTGCAAAATAGAGTCAGCTTAATTGCACTAGGGTGGGGTAGGGATCCTGCCATTGAGGCACACAGAGTACAGTAGTATCTCAGGTTACAGACACTTCAGGTTACAGACGCTTCATGTTACAGACTCCGCTAACCCAGAAATAGTACCCCAGGTTCAGAACTTTGCTTCAGGATGAGAACAGAAATTGTGTGGCGGCCCCATTAGCTAAAGTGGTGTCTCAGGTTAAGAACAGTTTCAGGTTAAGAACGGACCTCCAGAACGAATTTAGTTCTTAACCCGAGGTACCACTGTATATGGGAGACCCTAAAGCAGGGAAGGGGGTCAGAGAGAGACCCCCTCAGGGAGTCTTTCCGGCCTGCTCACAGGCAGCTTACTGGGCAGTGGCGTGGCCAACCACTTGGAGAAATCTAGATAGTAGCTTTTGCCATTTGATTATGAGCCCAATCCCAGCATGCACCATGTGGGAGCACCATGGAGATAGGGAAAGGTTAAGAGTGATCCTTGCATGCACACTTTCTGGCTCTGCTTGCAAAAACCTGGACATTTTGGCAAATTCAAAAAATCCACCTGGAGTGAAATTTAACCCCTGAAAAGGAGGACCTCTTCCGGAGAAAAGAAGACATATAGCAACCCTACAAGATACCCAAGTTTTGCTTTAAATCCATTCTATGTAAGCCAAAGATACTTGTAAACTCTGTTAGGTTAGCTGCCCATCCTTTAAAATAAACAATGTGCGGGGCATAGCTGCTGTTTTCATTGTAGCCAGCAGAGGAAGCATTAGTTAAGTGTAAGCTTTTGTTTTTGGGAAATGTCCATTCTCAACAAATGCTAACAAATACTGTTCTCCATTTTACAATTTAACATGGAGTACTGTATTTTTCCGTGTATAAGACTAGGGATTTTTTTTTTTTTACCAAAAAATTAGGTTTAAAATTGGGGCTTGACTTATACACGGGTAGTGCTGAGGAGTGTTCACTTAATTTGGAGTCCCCAAAATAGGGAGCGTCTTATGCACATATACATGTATACATGGGGGGCATCTTATACACGGAAAAATATGGTATCTGTGTTGTGATTATTGAAACAAGTGCTCTTACATTAATTTGTTTTCAATGTGTATGTTCACAAAGGTTGTTTAAAACTAGTGGTGCTTCCTGATGACCTGTTCATTCAGCATTTGTTTTGCTTTGTTTGGAGAAAGATTAGATTACTTTGACTTGAGTGTTCATTCTGATATGTTTGTGAGGAGGCAAGATGATGATGTGTCAAAGCAAGAGGTAGCCCCCACTTCCCAGTACATTTCTCTGTCATTTAATCTGAACTTTTGAGAACACAGGTGTGTTGTTAAGATCTCTCAATCGATTATATGTGCATAACCTGACTTTTCTGGTATGTGACTGATGCCACCCTAGTGACTGTGTGTAAGCACCTGAAATAAAACATTAAAGCTTGTCCTGGACAAACCTTGCCTAGGAGCAGAAGCCTGGCTTCCTGATCCTTTATACTGGGGGAAGGACTAGGAAAAACTCTAGGAAAGGTGCTACTAGACAACGTTAACTATTCTGAGTTTGAGGGACGAGTACATTTTCCAGCTCTCTGCAGTAGGCCTGACAATAACACTCAGATTATAGCATGCTAACTTGCTCACAGGTGTGAGCAAGGGTTTGAATGGCATCTATGATAGCTAAATAAAATTTGCCTTAATGGAGGGATCAATTATAACACTCTCAAAGGTGCCAGGAGATTCTGAATCTCATCTGATACAAAAGATGGAAGCATGGTGAATTGAAAAGCCGTGTCTCTGTACGAGCAAAGAGTCCATCACAAGAAGTAACTACTGGAATTCTTTTTATGGAATCTTAGTTAAACAAAGGTTGCAGCGGCTGCTCTATCCTAGGAAGTCTTCCAGCGTAAACATTACACACATCCATCTTGCAAAAGGAAGTGTGAATATATTAGCAAAATGTCATAACTTGGCAACTATAGCCAAGAATATGTAAAAACCAAATATTCTTTCGACTTAACTGCTCCATTGCCTTTGCAAAATATTTGTTGGAATCCATCTTTTTATGTGTAAACATTATTAGAAGGGTTTACCATGCACAGAGATGAGGAAACATCCCCCATTAATAATAATTGTAATTCATACAGTTGCATTCCCCAAATAGAATGAAACAGACACAAGTTTTTCAAAGGGGGATTTCTTCTGTGTCCAAGTGTCAGGATGTTGTCAGCGGCTTCCAGCTGGTTGCCCAGGAAAGTAAAAAGACAAGGGAAAGTTTCTTACCGTCCTTTTTTATTTAAATATTACAGAGAGATGCTATAGAACCCAGCCTCTTGGATGATGGCGTTGTCCCGAGTGAATCCCCACCCCCATCTCGCCCACTTCCTCATTCATCAATCTCACAGTTTCTCCTACGGGTGCTGCTACATGCTCTCTGTCTTTGAGCTCTTTTAAGGCTCGCTGGGTTCTGGGAGATGGAGGGTCTGTCAGCTGGCTGTTGTTCCGGCTGTCCCATGATTCCCCCCTCATCTGCCTCTGAGCTGCTACCTCCCTCAAACTCCTGTTGTAAATCTGTACTGTCTTCCTCTTCGTCCTCCCTGGAAGGGTCAGGATGGGGAGGCAGTCTCCACCATTCCTCCTCTACCCAGTCCCTGACATCAAGCCATCGTCTGTAAAACTTTTAGAATGAATGAATGTTTTGTAATGACAGGACTCAGTTGATTGCACTCTGCACGAGCAGAAAGATTGACAGTTTGACCCCATCAGTTCATAATTCATAGCAAAGTTCTGGGTATGTTAATCTTAACATTCTCAGTAATTAAATCATTATTATAGGTAACAGCTTTACTCAGAGTAGATCCACGGAAATTAAGTTAGGTTAATTAATTTCAGTGGGTCTACTCTGAGTAAAATGTAGCTGAATGTCACCCACAGAGATCCTAGGATCATAGGCATAGTTGTTAGGGAGCAAATTCCAGTGAATAAAGTAGATTTACTTTTGAGTAGACATGTAAGGACTGTAATTTATTGTGGTGTAAATACTTAGCTTTATGTAAAACACACAAAGGTTTTAAATTAAATTAACATGATTATAAATATCACATTCTGTTAATGCATTTTACAAACAACAAACTTCAGTGAATATTAAGCACTTCTGGGATAATTGCAGAAGGGTTACTAAAGCCATAAATAAAATGTTAAATTTTGGGGAATATAAAACAGCAGATTTTGCAATGCTAGTGTATAAATCCAAGGTATGCAAATATTTAGTATACTATATAAAGTTCTGGTTCACTTTAAAAGTCATGCAGTAGAACTGAAGATGTTTTTTAAAAAGTTATTGTTCTTTACAAATATATTATAAACATACAGATTTGTGATTTAGCAAAATAATTGCAGATGGAAGTTCTGGAGACATAAGGGGACCCTGAGATAAAGGAACACATTGGGTTGGATCCAAATTAAGCTAGTTGAACTTGGTTCCCATTGAGATCAATGGAACTTAAGTCATGAATAACCTATCCAAATGGTATCTGTGGGATCTGAGTTCAGCTAGTGAATTCTGGATCCCACCCATTGCTTCAAGCATTCCCTTGTAGAATTCAGAAGGGAGAAGAATGGGGACCAAACAGGGCCGCCTTAAGCATATCCGGCGTCGTGGTGCAAAGATCCCTCCAGCGCCCACCCCCCATTTCCCAGAGTTGTCAACCTTTTTAAGGGGGGACCCCAAAGTTGTTGACCTTTTTAAGGAAAGGTTCCCCAAAGTTGTTGACTTGAACTTGGGAATTCCACAAGATTTCACTACAGGGAAGGAGAGGCAAGAGCTAGGGATGGGGGGGGGAACCTACCTCTTCCTTTACTGGATAAAAAGAGAGAGAGAAAGTGGGACAGAGGAAAGAGGAAGGAGGGGGCATTTAACCCACCAACAGAGAGAAGAGGAGGGTGGTGGTCAGGAAGCTGAGCCTGGGCAGAAATAGCATCGCTCCTCCAGCCCATGCAGGCTTCCCAGATCCCCTTGAAGTGGGTGCAGCAGGACAGCAGCAGATTGTCCTTGCCCACGACCACACACGCAGTGTACAGGGTGTGCGTGTGTAGCCCGCTGCATTTCGCAATGCTACTTAAAGGGATAAATAAAATTGCACTTGGGCACAGCTAAGGATGGGTCTGTAGGGGGGGGGGAGCCAAATGCCTTGGGCAGACCCCATGAAATAATTCTTTCCGTCAGAGTTCGGCTTGGTCTCCATAAAAGAGCATGGATTGAGTCACAGGGGCAGCAGCCAAAGCAGCTCTATCTGCTCCTGGGTGAGGAAGAGGAGAATCTTTGCAAAAGCTTTGGAGTTCTCTTCTGCCCACCAGGAAGCCGCTGCACTGAAAAGGGAGGGGCAGGATCCTCGCTTGCTGGTGGAGAGCTGCTGGGAGAGGCTCCAGCTTCCCCATCCAAACCGTTCCCACCTGCCTCTTTGGGGCTCCCCTCCTGTGCTTCTGCCATGCACAGGAGGCTTGGGAGGCAAGCTGCACGCCCGGGCATGCAGGGAAAGGGGAGGCTGCCGGCAAAGCCGCACAGCTCCCCCACTCGCTGAGGCGCCCCTGAGAGGGCAGCACTGTGGGTGGCTGGCCCCACCTCTGGGCGCAGGGCACACACGCTGCAGCTCGCTATCAGCTTGCTCTGCCGCTGCATACAGTTGACCTCCCTGCCTTCTGCCCTACCAGTCTCAATGGGCATCAGTTAATACTGGCTCTAACCAACCTGTCAGACCATTAAACATTATGGTATTGCTGTGAGGTTACAGTTGGGGATGGGGAGAAGGGAGAGGGAGTTGAAAGTGTACATACCTGTGAGTTCCATGGGATACAAACAAAATAACATGATCAGTAATTTCATCCAGTTTTCATTTTAGATCCTTTCCTAAAGTACATGACTTAACTAAGCATCCTGACCCATGTCAGTGCTTTGTTACTGCTGCTGCTATGGTTGTTATTATGCAACACATCCTTCATATTAATATTTTAGATGCATAAAACATACAAAATGATGCTTGTCCCCAAATCTCCATTTGATTATCCTCCATATATCAGGCAAATCACCCACCATTTGAGTAGAAATCCCAAACTGCAAAGATGCCCGAGTTATAATAATGTAAATGAATGAGATTCAGTGGTTATTCTCTGTTGATTCATGTGCATAATTCCCATTGATGTTAAGGAAAGTTATGCAAAACATCAAGGCAAGATGCTTCCCTTAAGGTAGGCTTTTGGAAGGATTGCTAATTTGCTTTGTTTACATGCACCAGAAAGGTGAATAAATTATAACTAAAAGTACCATGGATATACCTGCATTCTCATCACTTCAATTTACAACTGGAGTAACCCATGGACGTAGCCGGGGGGGACAGCTGCTCCCCCCCCCCGATATCAAGTTCGCAGCACCCTAACAAAAATCCTGGCTATGCCCATGGAGTAACCATAGATAATTGGCTTTGCACCAATATGCTGTATTACTGGGGGTTTGGACAGAAGCCAGTAAAGTGAGATGAGCACTGCAACCTCAGAGTCATCCATGACTGGACCTAATGGTCTGGGGTCCCTTTACTGCCAGAAACTCCCTTAGCACTCTTTGTGATGTTGCTAGGCATATCTTCTGCCTGGGAAATTACAAGAAGGTGAGCAGATGGTTGGAGAACAGCACTGATCCTTACCACTGCCCCTCTCGTCAGGAGGCAGCGGCAAGCTTGGTATATATGGGGAAAGTGGGCAGTTTTTATAGGTGACATAGAATAAGAGACAGAGAGAGCTGAGCTCTGGGAGGGGTTCTGTAAGCTAACAGCATTAAGGAACTCATGGCTGCCTCTCTCTCTGATCTGATGCGGGACACTAGATTTGGGGATCTGTGGGAGCGATTAGGCTGTGCCTTTCCTTCTACCGAAAAGCCACTGCCTATAAGCACCACAAGCCTCCAGTGAGCATCTTCTGAGGAAAACCAGACTCCGGCAAGTGCTGCAGCCCAGGAACTCCTCAACCCTTGAAGAAATACCTGTAGGTCCAATAAAACACAGGGACATCAGTATCAGCAGTGTGCAATTCAACAAATGTATAGGTATGCTAACTTCAGGTGTGCATTTGCAGTTAGATTATGAAAAAAAGGGCTTGCCTACTTAAATGACTTGTATTATTTCATTTTTACTGCCTGTTAGCTGTGGGAAAGGAACCTAATATGATGACAACCTTGTTTTGAGAAAAAGCAGTTGGGATTCCCCACCCCCAATTATTTACTCTAGTCATACAATAGATTTTAAGCAAGGTTTCCTTTTTGTCAGGTTTCCCCCTCCTATACACCCCCTTTACTTTTGCTTTAGCATTTGACTTTCCTGGTTTCCTCTGTCTCTTGTATTGCCACCTTGCAGAAGTTGCGGCTGATAAAGTTAGAGCCTCCTTTAATGTCCTACTGTGAGCACAATCTAGGGCCCACAACATGGCCACTTGGCTTGCCCAGAGCTTGCCAAGATGGTCACCCACCTTTGAGCAGACTGTCTGCAGGCACAAATCTGCCCCAGACAGACTCCTTCTGAACTTCCCCTCCTTCTCCTAATATTATTTTGGCCCAGAGGATAGGTCTTTTTTTAAAAGAGAGGTAATAATGCATGATGATGCCACTATTGCTTATATATTTTTGGCCATATTATCAGTAGTGGTGTGTTTGGTGGGGCACAACTGCCCTCCTGACAACAGTGTTGCTGCTGCCCATGTTGGGGGGGGGCAGATTGGCCCCACCAAATGTGCTGCTACTGCATTTTACATGCTGCAGCATGTTAAAATTTCTGCCCAGATTTCTGGTTGCAGATTTTTGCAATGCTATGAAACCTACAATACTATTTTGACTAGAAATGACAAAAGAAATGAATCATGACCACCCGAAGCTATGTTTCTAAAATACTACTGCTTTTAAATCTCCAAAAAACTCCTGCCTCCAGTCAAACACTATGCTACTGTCATGAGCTGATGCCAGGATCTAGCACAGCCTTCCACAACCTGTTGTCTTACAGATGTTGTTGAACTCCACCTCCCATACTCCCTGATCATTGGCCATACTGGTTAGGGCTAATGGGTATTGGACTCCAACAGCACCTGGAAGGCACCAGATGACAGGCACCAGGTTGGGGGAGGCTGTTTGTGAGCTTCTAAACCAAGACATTCAGTGGTGGCTGGTGCCCATTAGGACCGGGGAGGCAAAGACCAACAGGAGGTGGAACCAGAGCAGACAAAGTCAACTAATTCTAGTTTTGTCCCATCCACTTCCCTGCTGAGGAGGAAACAGTGCCACTCGGACTAGTCATAAAAAGTAAAAAGACAGGTGGATGGAGCATGCGTGAGGGCAGACTGGGGTGGGGTGGGGTGGAGCAGTACCAGGGAAGAGCAGCATTCAAATCCTCACTCAGCCATCAAGCTCATTGGGTGACGTTGGGCCACTCACAGTCTTTCAGCCTAACCTACCTCACAGGGTTGTTGCGAGGATAAAAATGGGGAGGAGGACAACAACCATGTGCACTACCTTGAGCTCATTGGAGGAAAGGTGGGATAGAAATGTAATAAACAAATAAATAAATTCATAAATGCCATGGATGTAATAAATAATTAAGATATGCATATTCACATGTCAGTTATAATAAGCTAAGTTCATTTATTTCAACTCTAGCACCATAAGTTTAAGAACTGCCTGCTCTTTCCAAAGAGGTTCTGAAATCTGTGATAATGGAAGGATAGTAAAAACAACAACAACAACCTGAGAAATACTTAAACATGGACTTTTGGGGGAAGTGACAGCAGCTACATTGCACTTCATGTTTTTCTGTTCTTCAGAGCAGAAACATATTGCCCGGTAGAACAAGTTGCCCCTGATAGGCAACTCAACAACATGATCTGCAGAATATCAAGAGCGGACAATCCATGTGGGAACATTGAAGATCCTCCTGAAAAGGTTTGCTAATAAGGAAGCAAATGCTCTGGAGTGCTGCTGTAATATCTTCAATGAACTGTAAAATAATGCAAGTGAGGAAAAAATTCCCAAGACCTTGAAAACACATCAAGCTTATACACGATTATATTGCTACTTATTTACACAAAACCACATGTTTATTCATTTGCATGATATTTATTTATACTGAATTTATCCACAGTACACAAACATTTTCTTTCCTGCTGGTTTGTGAGGGCAAGGCACAAATCACCAGATTCAGAGAGTGTTGACAAATGCTTCTTGAATAGAGCAGCAGCCAGACAACTGCATCAATGAAAGGCTGCAGCTCAGTGGTACAGCATCTGCCTTGAATGCATAAGGTCACAGAATCATAGTATTGTAGAGCTGGAAGGGACCCCAAGGGTCATCTAGTCCAATGCCTTGCAATGCAGGAATCTAAACTAAAGCATCCATAACAGATGATCATCCAAGCTCTGCTTAAAAATGAATCCAAACCTCCCAAAGCAGACCATTCAACTGTTGAACAGTTCTTACTGTCAGAAAGTTCTTCCTGGTGTTTACTCGGAATCTCCTTTCTCATAACTTGGATCCATTGGTTCAAGTCCTACCCTCCAGAGCAGGAGAGAACAAGTTTGCTCTATGTGACAGCCCTTGAGATACTTGACAATGGCTATCATATCTCCTCTTAGTCTCCTTTTCTCCAGGCTAAACATACTCAGCTCCTTCAACTATTTCTCATAAGGTATGGTTTCCAGAGCCTTGATAATCTTGGTTGCCCTCCTGTGTACATGCTCCAGCTTGTCAACATCCTTCCTAAATTGTGGTGCCAGTTGTGGAATTGGACACAGTATTCCAGATGTGGTCTGATTAAGGCAGAATAGAGTGGTACAGTACTATTGCTTCCCTTGATCTGAGCACTTTACTTCTGTTGATGCAGGCTAGAATAGCATTAGGTTATAATGGACAAAATCATCTACCACCTTAAGCATGTGGTCATCATTGTTGATGAACAGAGTGCTGGCAACGTCCTGACCCAGGGTGTTGATCTTTGTCAGGCTGATGGGAAGGCTGAACTGCTTGCATGCTTGGGCAAAACATTTGATGAGTCTCTGTAGAGCTTCCTCAGAGTGCACTATCAAGGCTGCGTCATCTGCAAACAACATACAGCAGATAAGGACCCGACACATTTTCTTCTTGGAATGGAGATGTGCCAGGTTGAAGAGACCCTCATCTTCAGTTGGGCTGAAGGCATATGGGAGCAACAGGGAGAAGAATATGCCAAAGAGAGTTGGGGCAAGTCAGGTTTCTGTAAAAATAGTGAAATAGCCACAATTTTCGTCGGTGGGATATAGGTGATGAAGCCTTGGTGGTGAAGGGACCTGGTCAGTGTGTGCATTGCACAATGTGGCACATTGCATGATATTATTGGGGTACCAGGACCATGGACTACAATTGATCATTGACTGGGGCTGATGGGAACTGGAGTCCAACAACATCTGGAAGGCCATAGGCTCCCCATTCTTGTTCTACACCAACCAAAGTTAGTATAATAGAAATAGTGCCATTCTTTATATGTCTGATGAATGGAATTACAGAATCACAATGAACATTTTGGACCAAGTCCATGACAGATGCGTATTGCTATTCCAAAGCAGATTCAAAATACTGTATGGAGACACAGTGTTTCCTGCCTTCTTTCTTTACTTGGCAATGCAAAAGTTAGGCTTTTGGCAGCACCTAGAGCTATTTATAACCATAAAGAGAAAGTGCCACTTTGCTAAATTAAAAACTTGTTTACATGTAGGAATTTGTATACCGCTCATGTGGACATCCTTTGGCATGTGCATTTCTGGCATGCACATTCAGAAATGTTCACAGACGTGTGCAAGACCTTCACAAGAAATATACAAGAAAGACTTGCACAGTCTTCTACACAGAAGTGGGTTCTGTATGGGGGGGGGGGAGGTAAAGTGCAAAGTGTCCCTAATGCTTTACTGTTTGGTCAGGATGTTGTAATGAAAACCAACAACCCATCAAAATGAAACAGATAGTTCATCATTTGAACGCTGCAATCTTCAGCATACAGTACTTACAGAGTAGTAGTTCGCTTGAAACCCAAAGGGTTTACTTATGAGCAAACAGAGTAAACTTTGGATCGTAAGGAAAATATTTGGCAAACTGTAGTTTCTACTCCCTGAGGAGGAAGCAACAGGTGACTAAGAAAGAATACATTAAAAGAGCACCAAAAAGTTATGTGGCATCCTCGTTCTTAATCGTCACCTAATTTCCCCAGAACAGAAGCCCCCAGCGACACATCACAGCCCTCGCGCTTCTCCTACATGCACAGCCACTCTCGCCAGCGACAGCGAGAGCTCGGCTCCTTCTCTCCCCGTTTGCTGCAGATCTCTGCATTCTCACTTCGTCCTCACTTTTGGGCGCTGTCCATGGTTGCAGCAATTGCCTGCGTGACGTCAGGCCGCTTGAGCGCCTCGGCGATTGGCGGAGGAGCTCGGCCGGCCTGTGAAATCGCGCGAACTCTTCCCCTCGCTCCCGCCTCCGCGCCCCGGGCTGCCGAATCCCACTTTGCCTAAATAGGAGAGCCGGCAGGCAGCGGAGCGGGCTGGTCTGCCGGGAGCCCGAGCAAGAGCGGACCAGGCAGCAGCGGTGGCAGCAGGAGGCAGGCAGGCAGGAACCGCCCTACCTAAAAGCAGCCCCGGGCTCTGGCATGGGACTTTGCCCTCGCTGCGCAAAAGCTGCAGGCCAACAAACAAGATGGAAGAATTTCTGCAGCGCACCAAAAGCAGGCTGGTAAGTTCTGTAGGAAGGAGAGTGCAACTGTAAAGAAGTTTTTGTTTGTTTGTTTGTTTCATTTACTCTGTGAGCTAGTAGTCTCCCTGTATGTCATATTGTTGCTTAAAAAAACAACAACAAAACTTTTGGAAGGCATCCAAACGACCTGGTGTGAATCAGCATCTTGAATAAAGATAGGCCTTTGAATGCTTTTGCTCTAAGGAATCCAATGCTTCTTAGCTGATTAAACAGCTGCACAGGAGATCGCAGTGAACCCCCACCCCACCCCACCCCAAGAAGTTGTTGTGTATTTGTTTGTAAAGCATCCTGTGCAGGGCAGGTGGCAAGTTTCGTGGCCTATCACTTTAGAAAACCACAGACCTTTCACCCAAAGTTCACCCAGTGCAATCCTGTGCACACTTACTCAGAATTAAATCCCACCGTGTTCAGTGGGGCTTCCTCCCATGGTAAATGTGTACAGGATTGAACCTATAATATTTTACCCCATAATAAATAGTGTGGAACTCTGAACAAGTTTTTTGTTTTTGACAGTTCAGGTCACAGAGAATAGATGTTAAGGAAGACGTTTGACAAATTTGGAATAACATAAAATATGATAAATGTATATTTCTATGTGTGGATGAAGCTTCTGGTGCAATATTTTGGTTGTTGTGAATGTTTTTAACTCAGAATTGTTTGTTGATTGGAACGAAATGAAAGTTTGGCCCAATATAGCCGTGCGGACATCTCTTTACCTCTAAGATGATTTGTCTAGTTTTTCTAACTGCAATGGAAGTCTAGCAGATAATATGTACATTCTTATTATTTTAGCTATTTCAACTCAGTCTGAAGGAGGGGATACCTTTTAACAATGGTTTAAAACTGCTTTCCTGAAGATTCAGCATTTAAATCCTGATTTAACTCAGCATAATAGAAGTACACTTTCACCATTCTACATAGTCGAATACAAATAGATATTCACTTTAAAAAGAGAGGTGATGTTCACTACGTTCAATTTGCCTTTACTGTATATTCAAGGTCCAGCCCTTTGGGTACAATTGACCATATCTAACCTTCCTTTCTTACTGTTGGTGGAGAATAACCATAAATTTGTCTTTTGCTACTAACTTCCTTGTTTTGACATATCTCTTTGGTTGCTGAAGTTGTATACAATGATTTTTAAAAGTCTCTGCTTAATATTTCCTATTGGGTTCTTTTTTCACTGTACACAAACAGCAATAAATATTTTGCCTTTGTTAATACGCTAGTTCTGGTAAACTTCCCCCCCCCCCAAAGCAATGTTTTGACACAAAGGAACATGATACTTAAAAATCTCTGATGACAAAGCACAGGGGGAAATACATAATTTATGACCCACTTATCTCAAAAGCCTGAACAGAACAACAGACTGAAGCCTACATTAAGCATGATGTCATGGTCACATGGCAAGGAGTGAGCCATGAAAGTCTTGAGGCCTGTTCTTAAAGTTCTGCTTCTAAGATCTTATGCTGCTATCTTTGAGAGAAGCCAATGGCCAGATTCTCTTGGTTCTGGCTAACAACAAGTCTGCCCATGCCAGCTTTGGACCAAAGATAGAAAAGGGCATATGACATTGGATCTTTCAGTTAGTTATGTTGGTAGAAAGAGACTTGAAAAGGGATCTTTGGAAGCATAGAATTGTAGAGTTGGAAGAGACAACAAGGGTCATCTAGTCCAACCCCCTGCAGTGCAGGAATCTCTTGCACAACATGGGACTCGAACCCACAACCCTGAGATTAAGAGTGTCATGCTCTACTGACTGAGCTATCCTTCATGAAATAGTCCCCCCCTTCATTCAGCCCCCTCAGATATGAGGGATGGCAGTACTCACCAGTACACAGTACCGACACCTTCCTCCCCAAATCTTGGCTTCTAAAGTGAGTGTGTGAGGAGGGTGCACCTTTTCTCCTGTGCCCGTAGCAGTGGACCCCTTGGCAATGCCAGTCTTGGTGGCAGTGCTTCCTCCTCGTCCTCATCCTGTGGCAGCACAGCAGTGGTGGCCAGGCCGGGCAGCGCCAAGAGGACTTGGGCTTCCTTGAAGGCCTTGCAGATGGCACAGAGGCAGAACGCCACGTCTTCCGGCAACAGTGAGCCTAGCTGAGGGCACTTGGTGGGCTCTCGCCCTCACTGAGCCCGGCCTGCAGCGTGGCCTGCCTGGCAGCAGCCGCAGCCAGTCAGCTGAGAGCGAGCGGTACTTCATGATGAGTACTGACACCTTTTTTCCTAGAAAAAGGGCACTGTCCTCAGTAGATCAGAGATATACAAAGCAAAAGGAATGTGAATATTTCCAAGCATTGAAATGTTAAAACTGAAGCTAATGATACATTTTGGAAGAGCTCCTGAAAGTGCTCTGCAACAGTGAATTAAAGCACAATCATAGTGGATTAACTAGGTAAATTGCATTCAAGGATAATTTTTTAGAAAAACTGCTGTATTAGTTTGTGAGCAGGAAATCGAAAAGTGCTGTGAAAGCTTAAATGCATACTGATTTATTATTGGTTTGGGGTTGAGCTTTCATAGGCCCAGCAAAAAGCAAACTCATTTTAAGGCCTTGCTGATTTTAAGGCCTAGATATTTTATTCTGAAGATTATTGATTTCATTTCCACCTTGTATTTCAACTAGAAGAGATAGTTGGTGGAAAGTTTGTGTGTTTGTGTTAGTATTTGGGGGTGGAAAAGAGAGAAGATACAATTTTAAACTCACATATAAAGCTTCATTCTTCAAATATCTCAGTCCAATTTAAAGTGCTAGTGCTTAATGTTAAAGTCCTAAATGGATTGGGACCCAGTTACCTGAGGGAACACATCTTCCAGTACCAACCCACCTGACCTATAGAAGCACTTCTCCAAGTACCTACTTTAACAGATACATTCTGTAGTTACAGAGGAGAGGGTCTTCTCTGTGGTGGCATCCCAACTTTGGAATGCTCTCCCTAAGGAGACCTGTTTGGCGCCACCAGTACAGTCTTTTTGGCACCAGAGTAAAACTTTTCTACTTTTTAGATGGGTTGTAAGTTGGACATTTTGTTCTTTCCTTTTTTGACTTTAACCTGCTATTTATTTTCTTGTTTGTTGTATTATATGTTCTAGAAAGTACTGGTATTTTCAGACTTTTATATACTGTCCTGGGATCTTTTCATAAAAGTTGTTTAAGAAATGTTTTAAATAAAAAGGAAGGAATATAGCTATTCAGATTTTAGCTCACATCTTTCAAGGAAGTGGATATATCTGAACTAAGATGTGTGTGTCACGATTTGTTTTTGGCTGTTTTAGAAATAGTTTCCAAAGGCTGTAGGTGATTTAAATAACCTCTTGCCCTATTTCTTTGTTTATTATTATTTTTCCAAATTATTACAAATCAAACCGAATTACTTTAATACAATTTCTTAAAATCAGGTTTCCTGCTTTGTTGCAAACATATGTTGATCATTTCCTCCTATAGCCGCATCATTTCATATTTGCAGTCGTACTTTGGATCTACTTCCAAAACATTTGGAAACCAAAGCACGGCTTCTGATTGGCTGCAGGAAGCTCCTGCAGCCAATTGGAAGTCATGGAAGCCCCGCCAGATGTTTGGCTTCCAAAAATAGTTCATAAACTGGAACACTCACTTCCAGGTTTGTGGCATTCGGGAGCCAAAACGTTTGAGAACTAAGCTGTTTGAAAACCAAGGTACGACTGTAGTGTCCTGTTGTCATCCTTCACTAACCATTAGCCATTCTTCCAGTTGACTGCTTTTTCCTCCTTACAAACAGCATCTCTGTTACATCTTATAAATATAAAATCCAGTTCATGTGTTTAGTCCTTCATATACATTTTTGTTCGGGACCTGGTGTGCTGAGAGAGTTCATTACTAACTTCCAGTTATTGTTCATTTATTTGCAGTGTTTATCTGGATGGTCACATTCCATTCCTTCCGCTGTTTACAAACTAGCATACGAGCCACAGCAATAACTAACTAACAGGGCACTTCTAGGCTTCTGCCATTAAATTCCCCTCTGGAGTTCTTTCTTGGCACACAGTATAAGAGCAAGATCTTTTCTCAAATTCAACATCTATTTGGCTACAGATCATCCCACCCCCCACTGCATTCCTCTGATAACACACCCGTCCAGAAATGGTTGTAGATACAATCCATTCACCCTCAATCGAGGGCGGGGAATAGCAAAACCTTATTAAATTCCTTATTAAATGTGGTGTTATTTAGTTCAAATGGAAATTGAGAAAATTGTGTAGTTTTTAAAATAATTTCTTTTTTAATTTTTTAATTTAACAATAATAATAGTCAATTACAATTGCATACATGGTTAATTTGACTTCCCTCCTCCCCTTCCTTGGTTTCTTATAAAAAAACATTTTAAAAACTGCATTTGCCCTGTAACTCCTTTTGTTTATTTCTCTCTGTATACCTTCCAAAGTCACCTTTTAACTGCTTGATTTTAAATTAATCCTTTTAAAGTATATAATTGTTTACAATAATTTTTAGATAATCCACATATCTTCCCCATACTTTGTTGAGCAATCTTCTTGATTTCTTAATCTTCCTGTAAGTTTTGCCGTTTCTTCATAGTCCATCAACTTTACCTTGCCATTCTTCCTTTGTTGGGACAGAGTGTCCTCTTTCTGTCTCTGCACAAAGAGCATCCTAGTGGCCATGGTTGCATACATAAGCAATTTTGTTGAATCAGGTTATATTTGATAGAACTGTCACATGGAAGGTGGAGCAAACTTGTTCTCTGCTCTGGTGAATAGGACTCAAATCAATGGAAGAACTTTCTGACAGTAAGAGCTATTTGACACTGGAGCAGACTGTCATGAGAGGTGATGGAATCTCCTTTCTTGGGGGTTTTTAAGCAGAGGTTGGATGGCCATCTGTCCTGGGTGCTTTAGCTGAGATTCCTGCTTTGCAGGGGGTTGGACTAGATGACTCTTGGGGTCCCTTCCAACTCTAAAATTCTATGATTCTATGAAGATTCCATTACAGTAAATCATTGTTCAATGTAACAAATGAGGAGCTGGGTTAAGTAAACAATTGAACACCCTCTCTATTAAAAGTGATGGTTAATTATAAATTATCAGCACTGCCCCGATAAGCAGATTGAAAACTCAGAGTAACTGGGAACCACTGTTGCCAATAATAAATATTTATGAAGTTCTGTTTGCTGGAAAGTGGCAGTGGTGACACCTAAAATATGTTTGTAGAAATACTGTTTTAAATTTGACCTTTTATTTTTCCAAGAAATACCAGACTGAAAATATGCCATGTGAAAACTGTGCAGAATTGATCTTAAAAATAACAGCTGTGTTTAAACATTGCATGCATTCAAGGGAAAGTGTGTGTATAATATTTGTACTGTGATTGATGAGCATATTTTTGCCAATTATTTTTTTTATTGATTTTCCAAATTATTCCAAATTGTTACAGTACTGAATTAATTCAATTTAATACAATTTCCACACCAGTTTCCCGCTCTTTTAATGATGAGCAGATTTTAATTAGGTAACTAACCAACATTATGAGGTCACTGTGTCTTCCATTTTAACAGCCACTTTTATTGTGCAGTGATTTATTAGTGAATGTCTAAAAGTATAGCAATTTAATATGCCCTTGCTTTTTACTGAGTTATGGTTTGTAAGCATCTTTGGATTAAGGAGATCCTCTTCCCCTCCACATTAATTGTTTCTGCTTAGGCCTATGTGAAAGAAGGAGCACAATATACATGCTTGAGTGTCTAGGGAGACCCAGCCAGATGGGCGGGGTATAAATAATAAAATAATATTAATGAGTAAACAGAGAGGTTTATTTTGCTCTGTGAATCCAGTCTCCAGAGTAGCTAGTGGGTTAAAGGTTTGATAGTAAATCAAGATGTTCTGTTTAACTCTTTGACTTCTTCCTTCTTAATGTGAAATATTTTATATTGTTCCGTATTAAGACAATGACATGAAAGATGGGGGAATTGGTGCTTAAAAAAGAAAAAGAAAATATGAAAATAATTGGATTTTGGACCTTAAATATCTATGACAACTTCTGTTAAAAGCCCAGGGAGAGTGCCTTCTAAATATACACAGTTGGCATGTGCAATTGTTGACCTGATTTCATTTTAATTACACTTGGCATGGTAGCCATGACTGACAGGTAATTCATTATGTAAAAAGCTGTAATATGTTTCCTATTAGGACATTAACAGCAGGGAGTTGGGAAACCTCAGCTTCCCTGTCCTGTAACTGAGAGAAGGATGAAAACTGCTTCAAATGATCATCTCGGGCTGTTTTAGTCACACACCTAGAAAGCGTTCAGTCTAAACCCAGCATTGCTTGCTGGGCTTTGCTATGCTTCAGCCGGGCACAAAGGCAGGGCTCTGTTTAATGTATGCAGAGAGTTAGAAAGGAAAGTCAGGCAGATTCTTCTTCTTGCTAACTAACACCCACCAACACTTAGACCAATTTGTGGCCCTCCAGATATTGCTGAACTACAACTCCCATCATCCTGGGTCATCAGCCATGCTTGTTGGAGCTGAGTTCAACATCTGGCAGACTAAAGGTTCCCCACCTTTGACACAGACCATTTGCTCAGAACTAAATTTTTCATTTTAATTGCTGATTCATAGCTCCCCAGTTCCCAGATTCATATTGCTCCGGTAGGTTTTGCCATTTTATCATAGTCCATCATTTTAATCTACCACTCCTCCCTAAACATGAAGGGAGATCCTGGAAATGAGCCAGAGTGAAAACTCTTCACTGTTTTGGTATTTCAAGATTAGTTAAATATACCATTGCGGCAGTGGGATACCTACCGGTTTCACTGGTGATGAAATTTGGTGACCTGACTAGATGTGACTGATTTTCTGTACCAACCACAAGCTGTTTAATGGTTTCTTTGGCCTGTTCATAGCCCATGCTGAGTAAAAGCTATGGGGTAAGACCTAGACTTAACATTTTGTCTACCACTGCTCATTTCCATGTTGTTTGAAAGTCATCCTTTAGGGGGCAAGGCCATGTGGCTAAAAGGATAGTCTAAGCCAGAAATTAAGTGTGGCCGTCCACACCCTAGCCTCTGCTCTTACAAGGCCTGTCTCAAGACAAAATTGAGACAAATTTTGGCAATTGAAAATCTGATTTTTAGGAACCATAGATTGCAGTAGTTCTAGTGATATGAGATTAGTGAAGGGGCCTAGCTGGGCACCATATAAAACCTGTGCGATCGACTTGGCTTCAAACAGTTTAAGGGCTCTGGGTATATAATGACCATCTTTGGTCCTAAGATATTTAAGTATGGCAGTTGCACTTTCTCTGTATTCTCAGCAGCATAATTCCCACGGGCTTTTCTGTTGCCAATGCTTTCATAGCTCTTCTAAGCCCTATGAGTGTTATTGAAAGAATTGCAGCATCATCTGCATAGAGCAGGACTGGGATATGCTTCCCTGCCAATTTTGGGGGGTGATAATTCATTTTATGGAGATAGGATACTATATCACTAGTATCATTAGAATTGAAGAATTGGTCTTTTGAGGTACGAGTGGCAAGTGGTCTTTTGTCTTCCCAGTCAGGTGGTGGAGTCTGATCGTTTGGTCCTAGTCTGGCATTGAGCTCCGCTCCCAGAACCACCATTGCATTTGGATTTTGTAATATAAGGTCCGCATCATACCATTCCAGCTCCCCCCACAGGACTCTGATTTCAAGTTTCTGTCTCATTGGGGCCATGTAAGCATTTAGTACTAGCAGAACCTTCTCACTGAAATGGAGCAAAATATCCATGTAGGCGTGTGTCTTATATGAGGGGAGCGGCCTTGGTGGAGTACTAGTAGTGGTAGAGATTAAGATCCCCAGAGCCCTTTTGCTCTCCTGTGTTTCTCCCCTAGTTTACCTCTGATTGTAAATGAGTGGCAGGTCATTCATGGCCCATGTTTCTTGTATCAGTAAGATGTCATGTCCTGAAAGGAAATCTGTGAAACAAGGGTCTCTGATAGATGCAGCCCACCCAGCTACATTCCAGGTTAGGAGGGTCACTTGGCTGTCAGCCCCTCTTTTCCTCATAGGGGGATCAGGGAGCTTTTTGTTCTGGCAGCAACACATGGGAGTATTAAGGAAGCATGGGCAGCAAAGTGTGGGTTGTTAGCAAACAGGGAGTCAACCTCTTTGACGGAGGAGGTATCATTTGTCTTCTCCTGCCAGAGATGTGATGAGGGAAACTGGATCTCTTGTGTGAGTAGATCTAGCTGTGCCCCAAGGAATTTGAGGCTTAGTTGTGTTAGTCTGGGGTCTGTGAGTATGGTTTCATTTGCTTGTCAGCAACTCGATGATTTATGGTCTCCTTAAATGTTATTAGCATGGGGTTCAGAAAAGGGAAGTCAAATGATCAAGGGGATGTAGCAACTCTGTTATGAGGAAAGGTTATAGCATTTGGAGCTTTTGAGCAAAGATTTGTAAGAGGAGGCATGATATAAAATTGTGCATGGCATGGACAAGTGGATAGAGAAAAGTTTTCTTCCCCTCTCATGAGACTAGAGCTCATGGACATCCAAGGAAGCTAAATGTTGGAGGACTTAGGACAGACAAAAGAAAGTCCTTCTTCATGCAGTGCTCAAACTGTGAAACTCGCTCTTACAGGAGGCAGGGATGGCCACCAACTTCGATGGCTTTAAAAGTGGATTGGACTAATTCACGGGGGAACAAGGCTATTGATAGCTACTAGCCATGATGACTATACTTGGCCTCTACAATTAGAGGCAGTAATTTTTCTGAATACCAGTTGCGGGAAATTGCAGGAGAAGAGAGTGCTCTTGTGCTTGGACCAGCTTGTGTGTTCCCCACAGGCAGGGCTTTTTTCCCCAGCCGGAACTCACTGGAACTCAGTTCTGGCACCTCTCAGGTGGGTGCCATTGCCATTATAAGAGAACAGGGGAGGCACCTCTTTTTCTAGCAGTGCCCACAGGCACCTGTGAGAACAGGGTGCTGAACTAGATGGGGCATTGGCCTGATTCCACAGACTTTTATGTTCCTATGGGAAGTCCCCCCAAGTCTCTGGCGCAGATGTTGGAGGATGGAGGTGCACAGGGTGCTGCAGATGGGAGGAGAGGAGAAGGTAAAGTCCCATTGTGATAGCAGTGCTGTGTTCCCAGAGCAAGATGGAACAATTCAGCACAAAAACAGGATGACTGAACTTTAGGTGATAGTCTTATGATGTCTGGTGGTCTCACCATGCAGAGTAGTCATGCCAAATATTTTGCCTCTGATCATGACTCTTGCTTCTCTGGGTGGAGGGCAGAGAGGGCTGTGTGCCTGTGTATAGAAACTAGTCTCTTGTGCTAAGGCAGAATTTACACTCAGTGCTTTGCTAGCTTTTGCCTCTCGCTCCACCCATTGCTGGCAAGGTGTCCTCTGGAAATCGTCCAAAAGGCTTTGAGACTGAAAAGTGTCCTTCACCCCCCACCCCGTCCACTGCTATTGGATTGCAGCCTTAAATGTTTTCTTTCAGGGACAGGAAGGTTGTGGTTTTCCTTTCCCTCCCCCTTTAATCTACTCAGTCAGATAATGAGCGGGTTGGGCTGGGGGAGAAAAGAGAAGCTGGAAACAACTGCTAATGCACTGTGCTGATAAAAAGCTATAAATCATGGCTCAACATTGCTTTATGTTCCCATCCTGGATAAAATAATGCTGATACAACATTTTGTAATCAAAGCATCCAATGGCTGAATGTCATTACATTGCATAACAGATTCCGTCCCCCACCTGACTTGATACTCTGCAACATCATATGAGAAGGGAATGATACAGCTTTTCAAGGTGAGGCACTTGTGCCCTTTCAAACTGGCAAACTGTCAGAATAACAACAACAACAACAACAACAACAACAACAACAACAACAATAATATATTTGTATCCCGCCTATCCGGCTGGGTTTCCCCAGTCACTCTGGGCGGCTTCCAACAAAGATTAAAATACATTAAAGTGTCACACATTAAAAACTTCCCTAAACAGGGCTGCCTCTGTGCATTTGTCTGTCATGAGAACCACTCATCCTCATTCTGCTGGTTTTTAGTTGGGAAGGAGTGCAAGTTCACAAGAGAAAAATATTCATGGTGAGTGAGACAGGTTTTTAACTGGTAGATCTTTTCTGTTTGGACAGTACTTCTTGCAAATAACTGTAAGAGATGTGGCCTCTGAAAGACTCTAAATCTCTTTATGTTACAAACTCACATCCTTGTCTTTTGCCAAATATTCATATTTGTATTTTGAAACATGTGATCCTATGCCAAGTCAGAAATCTTTCACCCTTTTGTCTCTAATTGTAAATTCAGTTTACACGCAGAAAGATTAAATGCAGTCACCTGTGCCTATCAAGGCAAGTTCTAGATCTAGATTGAGTACAGTATTCATAGTCAGCTACTGTTACTTTCTACACTGTCATGAAGTTGTCATTAGAACCAGCAATTGTCAGCAATCTTTGTAAAATAGGAGAAAGGGTCGTTTATCCATGCCAGAGTGGCATTCTAGATGTCTTTCTGCCTGTTTGATCACTGTGGCTTTTAGGCTTCTAATATAAAGTACAAGCAGAAACTAATTAACTATGGCTTCTCCTTTCATGTCAAGCATTTTTGTTGAAAATGACAAGGATATTGAATGTAAATATTCATTGGAAAGATCTTTGGATTGGATCAAGTGGTGCTTGGTGCAATGGAAGGACACTTTTGTTTGTGCAAGGTGACCCCTGCTTCTCAATGCTATCCATTTCCCTACTCCTGTTGCAGGAACTGCACCCTCCTTCACACCATTCCAGTGGGTCCTTGACCTCCAAGAGTGAATTTTCAGGAGAGGGTCTGCTGTGGAAGGAGGTGGTGGGAAAGCTCCATTGGCTGAGCCTCACACTACTTTTGCTTCTCCAGATCCAAACCGATATTTATAACCTACCTGCACTGCTTCTTCAAGTCAGGATAGGCAACAGTAAAACGAAACAATCGGCTATACAATACCAATATTGAGGGCATAATTCAATGGGGATGTGTCCTGTGCAAGGCCCTTGGAAAGGAATTAGACCTTTTACAAACTGAGTAGGTTTGCTCAGAAGATGTTGGCAGTGGATGTGATGCAGTTTAGTTAATAATTACCTAAAATGAACTAAAAAGGGAAAGTGAAGTACAGAATCTGCCTGAATGCACTTTGTGCAGGACTAGTCATAAACCAAAACATACCGGTATGCCCAGGTGAATTGTAATGGATGAAAACAGGTAGCAATGTGGCTGAAAACAAGCCAGGTATGCCTGATACTGATTTTAAAGCCCATTCTGCTATTAACTTTAGTTCAAAACAAAACAACCTCACGGTGGACGAGAAGTCTAAGGCAGCCTTCTCCAACCTGGTGCCCTCCAGCTACTGTTGACTTTCAACTCCCGCCAAGCTCATTCAGCAAGGCCAAGGGCTGATGGGGGTTAGGAAATGTCAAAGCATCTTGAGGGCAACATGTTTTCAAGGGCTGATCTAAAGGATGTGACATACATTGTATTTTAAAGATGTAAACTGTTTCACATGTGCAGTTTTGAGTATTGCCCAGTGACAAAAGATAAATTTACAATGTATGTTTTTAAATCTACATTTCATTGGGATTTTCACATTATACAACAGAACAGTAGAGTCCCTTAGTTTCCCCTCCCAGTATCCCCCTTTTCCCCTCTGCAGTACTATATCCTTCAACATTCCTCAGATGAAAATACAGACATTTCTCATTTCCCTGCAACTGACTCTCCTTGACACACCCTCATTCCCCCCTACAGCATTTCCTATCAGAAGAGGGGCCAGTGCCGCCACCACTATACCGATGGGACGCAGCACACACGCCCTCCGCTGTCCTGAGAAAACCTCTTAATCCTGATTTTATTTAATTTTATTCTTTGGTAGATTTACAAACAGAAAAGCACATACCAATAAATATCTGAAGAAGTGTGCATGCACACGAAAGCTCATACCAAGAACAAACTCAGTTGGTCTCTAAGGTGCTACTGGAAAGAATTTTTTATTTTGTTTCGACCAATAAATAAATTATAGAAAGGGACAAGACTAGATGTGGATGCACAAAACATTATTTTTCTTTTAAAAACCAAGAGTCCCTGCTCTCCGCTCCCCTTTTCTTCCTGCTCAGGGGGCTCCTGCCCTCTGCCTGCCCCTCAGAGCCAGTATATCACATGGGGCTGGACCTTGGCAGCGGCAGCCCTTCCTACTCCTCACCTGATCTCCAGCAGCCACTACAAGCTGCCCAAGGAAGGAAGCTGGCATGGAGAGACACCGGGGTGCTCTCTTGCCCCCACTGCTTCTTGGGGAAAGTGCTGGGTCCTCCTCCTCCCTGAGCTGGTGGTGGCAGCACTGGAGGGGGGGCGAATAGGGACATTCCAATATCAAATCAGAAGCCAGGATGGCTTTCCTAATTCTGGGGCACTTGGAGGGTATTCAGTACTTTCATCTCTGATAGTCAGTTGTTTAGTGTGCTGTACACTTTTCAGGTTTGCCTGCTCGGATAAGGATTACAAATATGTTAAACATACTCTCACAAGAGATCTAGAATTGGATGCAGCTTTCCAACAAACATGTTGTTGTTCAGTCATTCAGTCGTTTCCGACTCTTCGTGACCCCATGGACCAGAGCATGCCAGGCACCCCTATCCTCCACTGCCTCCCGCAGTTTGGCCAAACTCATGCCAGTCGCTTCAAGAACACTGTCCAACCATCTCATCCTCTGTCGTCCCCTTCTCCTTGTGCCCTCCCTCTTTCCCAATTTCAGGGTCTTTTCCAGGGAGTCTCCTCCAGCACCATAATTCAAAAGCATCAATTCTTCGGCGATCTGTCTTCTTTACGGTCCAGCTCCAACAAACATGTACCAGATGGCAATTACAGATTTCCTACTCTGTCAGGGATAAGGAACCATAATGCAATGCATGATGCAGTCCTTAGTACAGTAGTTAAGTGCAGGAAATTAACTTCAGGTGGTTTTTTATTTTTATTTTTACAGTTTGGACCATTACTTAAAAAAATAGCACTGAAAACGTCCTGCATCAAGATTTCACAATGTGCATTATTGATTGATTCTACCTTAAGAGCTTCTGGCTCTTTTTAAAATGGAGTTTATTGACCTAAGGGCCTTAATGGCTCCAGTGAGCTGTCGTGGCCAGGGTTGTGCTTTCTTTTTGTGTTGGCTTTGCCAACAGGATAAATCTGCAAAGCCGGTAAGAGCCTGGATACGTGAACTATTAGTAAGATAGTGGAGAAACTTCTATCCTCATGTCTGCTGTCTATAGGTTATGCTCTGCAGTACAGTTAGAGGTTTAGAAAGAGTAGGATTGACCTCTCCTGCCTTTCAGCAACCCACAGGGTTTCCCTAACTGCAAACAAGTAAAGTTGGGATTAAGAATGCAAGAATATCCAGATGTTATGGCATTTAACAGCCGTAGATCACTTCTACAATGGCAACTTACCAATGAATATGCTCCTACTGCTGTAGGGGTTTCCACTTGACCTGTGATAGTTAGGTCTTAATTAACTTCTAGAAGATCCAGTAGTAGTTTATTGCCCTCCCCCTCCCATGTGATTGCTCAAAAGAGAAGCAGCAGGTGGTTTTGTGTTCTCCGTCCTTCTGCGCCAAAACTGTTGGGTCAAATTGAATGCCAAATTCATAGGCAATATTCTTATTCTTATGATTTATAGTTATGATTTATTAAATTTGTGTAACACACTCAGGGTTGTTCACAACATAAAATTACAATATAAAAAACACAAAATACATAATAAAACAAAAACTAACGAATAAAATCCCCTCCCACAACACTTTTTAAAAGAAACCGGATGTCAATCAGCCAAAGGCCTGGTTGAAGGGGAACATTTTCTGCTGGCGCTTAAAAGTGTATGATGAAGGCACCAGCCAAACCACCCTGGGGACAGCATTCCACAAATGGGGAGCCACTGTAGAAAAGGCCCAATCTCAAGTTTCCACCCTCCAGACCTCTTATAGAGGCACATGGAGAAGGGCCTCAGAGGATGATCTCAGGGTCTGGGTAGGTTCATATGGAGAGGTGGTCCTTGAGGTATTGCTGTCCTGATCTGTTTAAGGCTTTATAGGTCAAAACCAGCACTTTGAATTGGGCCCTGAAGCTAAATGGCAACCAGTGCGGTTGGGTTAGGATCAGTGTAATATGCTCAAACTTTCTTGCTTAGTGAGCAACCTGGCTGCCAAATTCTGCACCAGCTGAAGTTTCCAAACCATCTTTAGAGGCATTCCTACATGTAACACATTGCACAAATCTAACCTTGAGGTTACCAGAGCATAGACAACAGTAGATAGGCTATCCCTGTCCAGATAGGGGTGTAGCTGGGCCACCAACCGAAGCTGATGGAAGGCACTCCAGGCCACTGAGGCCACCTGAGTATCAAGTGACAGCAAAGGATCCAGGAGTAACCCCACGCTACATACCCACTCCTTCAGAGGAAGTGTAACCCCATCAAGAGCAAGCAACCACCCACTAATAGTGCCTCAGTCTTATCTGGATTGAGCTTCAGTTCATTGGCTCTTATCTAGTCCATTACTGGGGCAAGACTGGTTTGGCATATCCACTGCCACGCTTGCAGATGTAAAGGAGAAGTAGAGCTATGTGTCATTAGCATATTGCTGACAGCATGCTCCAAACCTCCAGATAACCCCCCTCAGCAGTTTCATGTAGATGTTAGACAGCATAGGGGATAAAACCCACACTCAAGGCTCCATGGGGCCAAAGAACATCCCCCAAGCATCACCCTCTGGAAATGTCCAGGTAGGACTGGAAGCACTGCAAAATGGTGCCAGCCACCCCTAACTTGGACTCCAGAAGGATACCATGGTTGATGGTATTGAAAGCAGCCAAGAGGCCAAGGAGAATTAACAGGGAAACATTTCCCTGCCTCTCTCCACAAAAATGTCATCATACAGGGCAACCAAAGCAGTTTCTCTGCCAAAACAGAGCCTAAACCCTATCTGAAATGGATCTAGAAAACCAGTTTCCTCCAGGGGCGCCTGGGTCTGGTCCATGACCACCTGCTCAAGAGCCTTGCCCAAGAAGGGGAGATTAGCAACTGGCTGGTAGCTGCTTAGATTTTCTGAATCCAGGGAATCTTTTTACTCTATTGATTAGAAGTTCAGTGGAAATTAAATGTGTTATTTTCCTCTCTGTTTTGCTTCCATGTTGAGAACTATGTGGTGGCTGTCTCTACTCAGCTATTTCTAACAAGGTGAAAAGATCAGCAAAACTACATGCACTCTTTATTTTTGTTCAGTGATGACTTTTGGTATTTGTGAAGCTAAATGAGGCTCCCCCCCCCCCAAGTTCTGGAATGGAGCCTAATCCCACTTTAAAGCTTCTTAAACTGTGGTCCAGCATCATATTTTGGGGGAGTGAATTCCCGAAGGAAATGATTCATTAGTGACAATATGCAGTACTTCCTTTTGTCTCTCTTGAATCTACTGATCAGCTAGTAGCTACTGTACTTTGTTCTACTATTGTAAGACAATTTTTTCTGTCTCCTTCCTCTGTCAAAAAAAAAAAAATCCTTCCAGTAGCACCTTAGAGACCAACTAAGTTTGTTCCTCTGTGTCATTCATAATATTATAAACTTCTGTCTTGTCTCCTTTTGGGTCACTTTTTTTCTATGTAAACATATAGTTCTTTACCATTATTTCCCCTGGAATGATTGAAACAATTACCAAATGAACAATGGAAAAGTGTAGACCCTAAGCAATGCCATTTCTTGGGTCAGTTTACATAGTAGGCTGCTTGTGTTAATATACCCAGGCTGTGCTCTGGAATATTAAGAGTACACTAGGAACAAATACTCTGCAACAGAGGGACTTGTCCCAAGCAATCGTTTTCTGACAAATTTTTACGTGAATTTCCAAACTTTGAGATTAATGAGGATGTCATTAGCAAGTGAATCAGAGGCACTTGATAGGGCATTTAAGGTCACCTGACTGCCACTTTTTACAGGAAGTAGCATCTGAGAGTTGTGCCCTTGAGGTTCACAATGAACACACATCTGTAATCAATGTTACAAGTGACTGGATGTCACCTTTACTTTACACTTGCAACTGAAAGATCATTTATCTTGAAACAGAAAAGGCCCTAACTTTCAGAACAAACAATTCAGACAGGATAGTCTCAGATAGCCTACTTCGTAAGCTGTCTGACTGGCAGAGTGCGTTTGAAAGACATCACATGGTCATGCTTGTTTTGTGACATTCATGGGACATTTCTGAGTGCTTTATGCCCAGGATGTTTTCTCAACAGCTGTTAGCCATGAGAACTAAATGGAAAACACTGAGATGCTAGATTTGCAGTTGCTGGAGAGAAAACACAGTGGATATCTCTTGCTTAAATGCAGGGGTGGAGAACCTCCCATTGCTGTGCTTTAACCCATCAGCCCCAGCTAGCATGAACAATGGACAGGAATCATGATCCAGAACGGGAGGAGTTATAGTCCAAAAACATCTGGAAGGCCTTCAGATTTGTGGGAGATTTTGCAGTCAAACCTAACAATGAATGATTGTTAAGGACCACAGAGCTGTGAATTCCTAGAGAAGGCTCAATGGTTACACTCTCTCACCTTTGGGGAGGAAGTAATTGTTGTTTCCTGTTTCTTTCTCTTTCTCTTTGAACCATGTAACTGAACAGATACCTGGGGGTTGGGCTCCAAACTCAGACCACATGGCTGAGCCTAACCTCTGTATTTTGTAACCAAGAATCCCTTACCTATTTTGTTCCTTCTGCTGGACCTCTTATTACTGTAAGTAAACTTACTTAAGGTTGTGATCTGTTCATTCCGAAAGGGGTAGATGTGGAGGGAACACAATTGTAAGTGCTGAATACTAGAACATTTACGGTAAAGGCCTAACAACCTATATTTCCCAGTTTGCAAACGTTGCATGCAGTGCTTTTTTCTGTTGGACTTTCTTCACCAACCGAGTTTGCGCAATGACTTGGGCAATGGAATAAAAACCTGCCCGCAATATCTTTGCTTATCTTTATTTTAAATAATAGTCAAACAGCTGCAACTCACCAATCTGCACCAGCCAGTACCATACAAAGCATTTGGTCAACTTAAATACAGTTTTCAAAATAATCAATTACCTTGTCACATCGCTGCATTTGGTGGAGCAGATAAACTCCCCCCTGCTAATTAGTTAAATTGTTAAGATACCTTATTCAAGACAGTGAAATATCCCTTACATTTTAAACTAGCAGTCTCGTACACAACGTTGCTCGGGAATTCTAAGGAACCAAAGAAATCAGCGCAGTGCTGAAACCAGTGGTTAAAATCAGTGCATTGTTGAAAGATTTTGGCCACCCTCCTGATGCAAAATAGCATTCAGCTGTATACAAACATAGATGAAAACCTGTTCCTTGATCTCAAAATTGCTGGTGGTATCTTAAATGGTGTCCAAATACATAAAGAATAGACAAACAACTTTCAAAATATATAGTTTCAAGTTCCTTTGGGTGTCTAATATTTAGAAATATTCTAAGTCTGCTGCTGGAAAACCAAAGTGTAGCATGAGAGGAAGGATACATGGGGCTACTCTAGGCCAGTCAAAGCAGCCTAGTTGGTCACATTCCAGCTTCAGTCCACAGAACCGTGAGCTGAGAACCATTGTTCTAGATTGCAGCTGTAGATTGATTTTAAATGAGGTTTAATTAAACTGGCAATTAATTGTCCCATAATATAGTATTATCAGTTCACGTATCAATGTACTGAGCAAGCAGCGCAGTGACAAGATAAGTTGCTCTGTCTTGGTCCATATGTCTATGTTCCAAGTTTTCCATAGTTTTAATTGGTTCCCTGTAGACTACCATTTACAAGCATATGGTATGGAAAGTGCTGACTGCATTTGTTATCATATATTTTAATACATTGGTGGCACAGATCACTTAGCTTTTCACTGTGATTATGCACTTGGAGGAGACTGCGGTGCACTTTAGAAAATGACAGCATCATGCAGCATGCCAAACACTTTCGACAAAGTGCACCCCAGTCCTTTTTCCAGTATTAAAAAGAAAAGTGGAGCAGTCAGATTCCTAAGAGCTTTGACATAGTGTTTTGCTGAAACATATTTCACCTGCTCAGAAACATTTGGGACGCATGCCCAGCGTTGGTGGCAACTGTAGCAGAACCCTGTAAACGACTTGGGAAATGTGCAGTTCCATTGCCACAGGCTTCCACATCAGTACCAACCGCATAACAGCATGGAGAGAGTAGTGGAAAAGAGTGGAAGAATTAGCAACAAACCTCCAGAATTAGCATTCCCATTTGGGGGAATGGTCCCATTTGTGGACCTCTTGAATCCTACATGTTGGCCTATGGAATTATTAATAAAGTACAGATAGCACTGGAGAAGTCCCAATGAAAGCTCATTGGCCCACTGCATGTGGGTTCAGATTTAGCCCCATCTTTACTTGATTTTATACTTTTTATTGACCAGCCACTAGTCCAGGAATGGAAAACTTCTGTGTCTCCAGATGTTGTTGAACTACAGCTCCCATCATCCCCAGCCATTGGCTGTGAAAATGCACATGCCATAGATATTTGGAGAGGCTCACGATGTATATTGTTTATATGCTAATGTCTGAAGTTCCTGAACCAAGAGGAGGAAGTTGACATGCTTGGTTTTAAAATAAAACCCAGATATACCGTATTTTTCGCTCCACAAGACACACTTTTTTCCTCCTAAAAAGTAAGGGGAAATATCTGTGCATCTTATGGAGTGAATGGTGGTCCCCGGAGCCGAATTGCCCAGGAGCCAAAAGAGGATCGTGCTTTTTATTTTACAAAGAGAAAAGGGGGTGTTGAAAGGACCCAGCTCAGCAGCTGATCAGCAAGACATGGGGAGAGAGATAAGATTCCCCACTCCCTTTTGCCCTGCCCCCTTGCCCAGGCCTCCATTGTTGAATGTGCTACAGAGGGAGGTTGTTTGTTTCCCCAGCGACATGTGACTGGCTGATTAGATTATCTGTCTGGAAACTGTAGAAACGGCTCCCTTTCCTTAAGATTTTTCAGAAATGTGAGTTGAACCCCATAAAAACGGGGCTTTTCTTCTTTGTTTTCCCCCCTTTGCAAACGGAGCTTTGCTTTTCCCCCTTTGCAAAAAAACCTGCAAAACTTTTAGCTGATCCTAAAAAAAACAAACACCAGGGCTTTTCCCTTTGTAAAAAAAGCTGCAAAACCTTTAGCTGATCCTCAAAAAAAAAACAGGGCTTTTAGAGGAGGAAAACCAGAAAAATATTTTTTTTTCTTGTTTCTCCTTTAAAAACGAGGTGCGCCCTATGGTCCGGTGCACCCTATGGAGTGAAAAATACGGTAGTGTATGTGGCATAGAAAGGAGTGATAGAATATGGCTGCCTGGAAACAAACACTATAGGAAGGATAGAGAAGGGTGTATTGGCAGTGATATTTCTCTGTATGCCAAAGTCAGCACAGTAAAAGAATCGGAATGCCAAAAGGGTCAGAGCCTTTCACAGAATCAGGAATGGCTTGTCTGGCAGAATGGACCTATAGCAGTAGCCTACTGGCATACCATTAAACTTTTGGCTTCTTTGAGGGGGGGAGGCAGGCTAGGTTGTTGGGTCAGGTCAGCCATATTGATTGGTATACTGTTGGAGGGGATAGATCATTGTCCTGTTGCATTGTGTATGTAATAAAGGGGAACCACACTGGGGTGAAGGCATCCTCTGTAGCATGTCCCCATGCTATTTGAGGTTGTTGGTTAACTTTTCTAGTAGGGCTGTTTCCCACATGTTTTGGAATCAGTTGTCTATGTTCAGTCCTGATAGGTCCTCCCAGTGTCTAGTTATGATATTTCTAGCTGCTGAAAGTAAGTGACTTGTAGTGTCCATGTGTGTTGTTGCCCTGGAAGATATTTAATAGGGTGAGCTCAGGAGTTGCTTTTATTACCTGTTTTGTTATTTTGGAAATTTCCTGCAGCACTGATATCCAGAAGGATTGGACTTTTGGGGCATTTCCACCACCTGTGGAGGTATGTGCCTATTGCAGTGCAGCCTCTCCAGCATTTAGATGAAGTTCTTGGGTGTATCTCTGCTAGCTTTTGTGCTGTTAGGTACCCGTTTTAGGGTGAGTTCTCTTCTTTTGGCTGAGATGGATTTGAATTGGGTATAGTTGAATTCATGTCCTGTGTTCTGCTTCCATAGGTTTTTAATGGTGGTAAGGGGGTCTGTAGTGTCTTGGAGTAGTATTTTACATATTGTAGAGACCACCCCTTTGCTGTGTCCCTCTGAAGTTAGGAGGAGTTTCTCAAAGCTAGTCAGCGGTCTGCTGTCTGCTGTTTTTGTTGCTGGGTTGTTTAGGAAGGCTTGTAGTTGGTGGCGGGTTAGCCAGGGTATTGGAGTGTCCCCTAGTTTATCTTGTATTTCCTGTATTGTTATGGGCTTGCCATTTTTGTAAAAGTTGGTTAGGTAATATAGGCCTTTGGTTTGCCAGGTTTTTATTTGGATACTTTTGGGATGCTTGGTGAAATTGTGGGTGATGGGTCAGGGGAATTAGTGGGGATGTGGGTGGGGCCAATTTCTCTACATTTTCCTTCCATGCTTTAAGCATGGATCGTGTGAACCTATTTAGTGTTGTTTTCTTGGTTTGTTTTGGAGGAATGGGTATGCTGTAGTGGAGGTGTTTCCAGCTTTATCTATCTCCATGTGCACGCATGGTTTTGTTTCGTCTTCCAGGATGTATGGGATTATGTGGCACACTTGGTTGGCGATGTCGTATAGTTCTATGTTTGGAATTCCCCATCCTCTTTCTGAGGAGGGGAGGTGCAGAAATTTGGGACTAGCTCGTGGCTTTTTATATGAGAAGATAAGTGAATGTAGTTTTTTCTGCCACTCGCAGAGTTGGATTGGGGGGATCCAAACTGGGAGGGTTTGAAATAGGGTATCTGAAGAAGTGTGCATGCACACGGAAGCTCATACCAGTAACAAACTTAGTTGTTCTCTAAGGTGCTACTCGAAGGAATTTTTTCATTTTGAAATAGATAAGTTAGCTTTGGGACTAGCTCTGGCCAAGCATAGTTTAAACGGTATATCTTTCCATATAAATCCTTTCTGTGTGTGTGTGTGTGTGTGTGTGTGTAATTAATTTTATTGTTTTTCACAGCAACACACCCCCACACCCCTAAACAAACTAAACATGAGCATAAGTGATAACTTAAACAAATCTCCCTCCATACAATATTGCCAGCTACAGTGGTACCTCTGGTTACGTATGTACAGAGGTCCGTTCTTAACCTGAAACTGTTCTTAACCTGAAGCACCACTTTAGCTAATGGGACCTCCTGCTGCCTCTGCGCCGCCAGAGCACAATTTCTGTTCTTATCCTGAAGCAAAGTTCTTAACCTGAAGCGTTATTTCTGGGTTAGCGGAGTATGTAACCTGAACCGTATGTAACCCGAGGTACCACTGTACTGGGTAAGTATTCATGTCTTTATAATATTTGTTCCCCTGTTTAGTTTTTGTAACCGATTATTTTGTACCTGTTATTCTACAGGCCTAGGACTGTGGGTACCCATTGGGCACACACGCCCCTGCGCAAAGAATTGTGGGTGCCCAGTTCCTTCATGGGGAATGTTGTGCAGGTCGGAGCACACCCCCCCCCAATGCCTATGTTATTCTATCAGGGTTTTATGGAAGCTAGAGCCAACTTTCATGCATTTTTAACCATAGGTCTAGATGTCGCCATGTTTGAGCAATGTCTTGTCTCAACAAGCAAAAATATCAGTCTTCTCATCTTTTCAGAACTACAGAGGAGCCCTGTTGAGAGGTCCTTCCTTTTATAAAGTTAAATCTTTCCTGGGATGCAATAATAATAATTTCTTTATACCCTGCCCATCTGGCTGGGTTTCCCCAGCGACTCTGGGCAGCTTCCAACAAAGATTAAAATACATTAAATACAGTAGGACCTTTTCAGTTGTGGAACCCACTTTGTGGAGGTCATTATCTAAGGAGACATGCATGCCAAAGTATGTCTGAAGAAGACTTTTAGAGAATGGGATTTATTGTGTTTCTGGTTTTAATATCCTTTTTAAGTTAAGCATGTATTGGATATGAAAGGTGGCTTTATTAATGAGGAATTTTAAAAAACATTGTAGACTTTTAGCATTGGTACTGGTGTTTGCTATGGTAGGCTGAATGTCACCTTGGTTTGTAGAAAGAAATACGTATGGGAGAAGCTTTAAAAAAGACACACAAGCTGAGCTACATCTTCAGAATCAGTATTAATTCTAGTTACTTTTGTGGAACTTGCCAGTGTTTAGTCTGCTGTGTGTGTGGCAGTGTATAATTACAAATCAATTACTATTGAATTGTTAGCCTACATCACCCTGGCTAATTCCTTGCATAACAATGTACAAGTCCTTTAGTCATTATCTGAGAATACTTGGTCAGAGAGAAATGCAAGTTTTATTATGAGCCATAAATCCAGATCAGCTGCCAAGGTTGCATCTCATTCCTAGTCCTCACTAACTTGGGAGTTTGTGTGTGTTTATCGATCAGGGAATTTGTGGCTGAAGATGGATTCCTCTAGGCAGAATCAGTTCCTTGGGAAGTTTTCTCTGAACTTGAAGAGAAAAATTCAAGTTTGACCTTGCAATATCTTCCAATAGCTAATTGAATGTCTCCAGGCTAAATATATACATGTGTGGAAAGACAAAAGAAAGCTGAATTACAACCATTATTCTCTCAAAGAAGGAAATAGTTCTGATTATACTGGAGAGCAAGAGCAAAATATGTTTTCACCAACAGAACCATTATAGTTCCAGTTGACACATAAGGGAGAGGAACTATTTTTCAGAATGTCTGCTGCATCAGAGAAATAAAATATATACATCTGAAATAGTGTAAATTGCAATGCTTTAGCAGAAATTGGTGGAATTAATTAGAAATATAAAAAGTGAAGGATCATATTACTAAAGGAAGCAACAGGAGGTTTCGAAACAACTACTCCGGGAGCATGATTTATGCATTGCTAAGAGGTAAGAATCTTGGTAACAGGAAGGCAGGCAGGGCAATATGACATTTTCATTTTGCTTGTTACCCATCCAGAATAATCAATGCTAGAAAGAAAGGATGATGCCTTGATAGGATAGATAACTAAGAGACAGTTGGCAAGGAAGAGGAAGAAGGACATATGTTATGTATTGAAGTTCTCACCCTAGGCCACTAGGGGTGTGTGTATATAGTTCATTCTGCTGCAGTTCTCACTCAGGTCCACACATGCAAATGAGGGATTGAAAATGACGTTCAGGGATTGGGTAACTACATAAAGTTGTTACTGTTGCTTGTAGCTGAGTTCTATATAAGCAGGCTGTTGCTCTGCCCACTTTTGCCACAGACCTTGCTCACCATTGGCATGTGACCCTTGGAAGGTTTCCCAGAGTGTTCTTCAGACACACTTCAGTTCAGTTCTGTTCCAGCCTGAGAATAAACAGTGCTGCTTGGAGAATCACTGTGTCGTCTGCTATGTCCACCCACTATTTAATAACATATGTCTTGGCTGAACTATAAAAACTTGTTCTGATTACATGTGTTTTGCAAAATTATAAAATACATACAACAGCTGTGTCTGTCCAGAAAGACAGAAGAGCAGACATTTCAGTTTGTTTGTTTTTTGTTTTGTTTTTTTTAAAAAAAACCCAACATACCTGTATTTGTTGGGAGACATACCATATTTCTGTGTAATCCTATTTCATTTGACAAAAGTTTTAGATGCCCTTTGAATTGCTAGCATGGGGGGGAAATAGTGGCCTTTTGTGGAAGCTGCTGAAAGTAATTCCTTCTGGCCACACAGTAGTTATGATTTTTCAAAGCTTCTTTTAGGTGACTTGGCTAATCATGTAGACCTGATCATTAGGCAGCTGCAGATGGTCATGTGAAGAGTCCCAATGCTGAACAGAAACAACAGTGAGTCTTGTGGGACCTTAATGACTAAGGTACCTTGAGGGCCATCCTAGCTGGTAGAGCTTCTGCTCTGCGTGCAGAAAGTTCAATCCTCAACATCTACAAGTAGAGCTGTTTCCAGTCAGTGTGAACCTTCCTGAGCCAGATAGACCAATGATCCATTACATTATTATAAGGCAGAATCTCATAGTCCTAAAACATCAGCTGCTAGATGCTTCACCCTCTATCTTAGGGAAAGGTTGTAGCTCAGAGCTCAATCTCTGGCACCCCTGGGTAGGGCTCAGAACGTGCCTGTCTGAAATCCTGGACAGCAGGTGCCAGTCAGTGTAGACAGTTATGAGCCAATTGGGTAACACAATACAAGACAGTTTCATTGGTTCCTTTGCTGGCTTTGCTGCAGCAAACCAACATAACCAGCCCACTGGGAAGCGGTGAATAGATCAGTGCTGCAACCTTCCATGGAGTCCTGCCATGCTGAATTGATTTTCAGTAAGCTTCATGTGGAGACTCTAATGATATAAGAACAGGCACTTTCTCAGCTGTGCAGGTGCTTGATTCTTTTCCTTCATGATCTAATTCACTTGGCCATATTGGGAATAATGATTAAACTATGGGAGTTTTCCCACAACTCCTTTAGCATTTGTTTCTGGTTCACTAAGTCCAATGATGAATACAAATGAATAGGAGTATATTCCATGACATCTTACCTGTATTTCAAACTTGTTCTTTTTCACTTTTTTTTTTTACCACTAATACACATTCAGCCATGATTTGTTACTAGTTTTCTCTAAACATTATGTTACTATATTTGGCAGCTGCCTAAATGTCAAAGATTTCTTATTCATTTGAACATCTTGATTTCCATATGACTTCACTAATTTAAAAGCATTTTAGAAATTCATAGTCAATACAGGTATCTGATTTTGAAGTCTTAAGGATAGCAAAAGGCACACCTGAAACTATGGTGTGAGGTGCAATGGGCAGAGGCATGGCCTTCTTCATCTCCTTTAAAGCTTTTTTTTAAATATGCAGGGACACTTTGGGCTTCTTTTCTCTAGGCTGATCACAGCTAGTTCCTTCAACATCTCCTGATATGTTTTGCATCATTAATCATTCTACTTAATGCTTTCTTCTGAATCTTTTTTATTTTTTATTTTGCTTAAAGGCATGTCTGTGCTGTCCCACTATTTTTCATTTTGGTTTGTCCATCTGGGCTTCCATTGTGAACTCAGGTTATTTAAAACAAGTATTGGTTATGAGCACAGAAAGTTGTGGGTTTCCTGCACACACCAGTAGTTTTGTTGCGAGGTGCAAAAGTGTGTGTGTGTGTGTGTGTGTGTGTGTGTGTGTGTGTACATGTATGTATATCTGTGGGAAGGAAGTCTCTGTGGGGCAGTGAAGTATCCTGGGTTATGCAAGGTCAGAAATAATCCTGTCCTCCCTCGCCCAAACTTAAAATTATTTTGTGTGCAAAATAATTTAAATGAAGAAAAAATTAAGAATGAGGAGTCTGTGATCAGATCAACTTTGCAAAATATTTAGTTATTTTGAAAGATAACTTATGTCCCTATTCCCTTTCCCTCTACTATTTAAAAGCTGTCTTCTGTTCCAGAGTCGAAATAAACATTTGGATAAAGTACATGTAGTACTTGGAAATAAAACCTGTGATTTGGATTCACTTATTTCAGCTTTAACATATGCCTACTATCTTGAAAAGGTAACGTATTTTTTACTGATATTACACTATATTTTAAAATAATTATAAGCCCATTGTAACATGTTGATCTTTTTCACCTAACTATAAAACTGGATGAGATCAATGATAAAATATTCTGATTTTATGATTGGGAAACTAATGCTGGGTCACTGCACTGGGTCATTTTTTCCCTTATAGATTCATCACAGCCATCTCAGTTACGTAATTTTCCCTGAGTCACGGATGTCTGCCTCTGTCCACACTTGTATACATTGTCCTTAAGTGTCCCTTATCATAGACTGACTGCCCTCTCCCCGTCATCTGCCTTGCACTATGATCATCACAATCCCTCAACCGTCCCTCATAAGGCTTGGTTTCCAGACCCTTTATCATCTTGGTCGCCCTCTTCTGCACACGCTCCAGCTTGTCAATATCCTTGAATTGTGGTGTCCAGAACTGGACATAGTACTCCAGGTATGGACTTGGTCTGCCCAAGGCAGAGTAGAGTGCCCACTAGGACTCCTCCTCTCCAGGGTCTTTCCCACACAGTCTCAGGCTGTGTCTTCACACAACCTCCCTCCGCTCTGCCTGTTTTATTTCTCTGCAAGTTCTGGATGACCCGTGGGGAGAGGAGCTGGTTGCAGCAGGAAGGGGAGACTCCCTGGATTCTTCGGCAGCCTGTCTCCACTCTGCCTCTTGGCCACCGTCCTCTCCAGCCTCTGCTGCAGTCTCAGAGTCAGAGTCTCTCAGAGTCTGCGGAGTCACTGCAGTCTCTCTGCCACAGCCTCTTCCTCTTCACTAAACCCTGCCACCTCTTCTGCTGCTGGCACCTCTCCCCCCCCCCAGTCCGCTCCTTCTCCCTCTGACCACTCATTGTTACCCCACCAGCAATCCCCTGGCTTGGAGCCTTCTTCCCCTGGAGGTTCCCTAGGGGATTCTCCGGCTGGTGCCTCCCAACACTCCTCTGGATCCAACACGTCCATGATACCTGCCATCACCAAACTTATCTTCCTTTTCTGTGGAGTGGCAGGAACACGCCCCCCCCCTGGAGTTCCAGAGCATGGCTCTTGACAGTCCTGCTTTTTTGTGACACATCACTCCTTGGGTGATCTTCCTCTTCACAAGGGGCAACCTGCCTGCATCTCTGTTCCAGGACAGTCCACTCTGATCTAGCAAAGAATTTCCTCATCTTGCTCAGTAGCTCGAAGTTTAGATACGTGGGCCTCAGGTTGCTGGGCCTTCTCTTCCAGCAAGGTAACTTGCACTTGCTGCTGGTGTAGTTTTACATGTTTTCAGGCAGGAAGGCAAACACTGCACAGGTGTTGCAGGTCACTTCGGTAGTTCCCTCACCATTCATTTCTCTTGATCCTGTGGACAGGTGAGGTGTACATCATGATGTATATTCCCCCCCCCCCACTTGTGAAAGAAGAAAGTACTGGTAATGTATGAAATTGCAGTGGTGAAAAGTTTTAAGTGCAAGCCTGTCCATAATGAAAAATTATTGACAGTTTTTAAGTGCTTTCTAATTCACAGGGATTCTCTGCTTACAGGTCAGTCCACCTAACATTCTGTGCTTGCCTGTACTGAACATACCAAGAAGAGAATTCTGCTACTACACAGAAACGAGGTTTATTTTGGAGGAACTGAATCTCCCAGAGTCTCTCCATGTCTTCTGTGATGAAATCGATTTGTATCAGCTGAACAATGAAAGGAAATTGTCTCTTACGCTTGTGAACAGCAGTGCACTAACAAGGTATCATGCTCCATATCTGATTACTAGCAAACTCAGCTTGAACTTGGCAAGATTTACCCTTGGCTGCTCCTGAAAATCCCAAGTGTGAGACTTGCCTTTGTTCTCATCAGAGTGCAGGCTGTTATCATGATGAATACGCAATGAAACGGTTAAGACATCAAAACTCCTTAACTTTTATTTACACAGTTCATGATTACAAAGGTCACATGCTGGAGATCACACACTCGAGTCATAATCAGGGGTCAGCAAACTTTTTCATCAGGGGGCTGGTCCACTGTCCCTCAGACCTTGTGGGGGGCTGGACTTTATTTAGGGGGGGGACGAACAAATTCCTATGCCCCACAAATAACACAGAGATGCATTTTTAAATAAAAGGACACATTCTAATCATGTAAAAACATGCTGATTCCCGGACCGTCTGTGGGCTGGATTTAGAAGGTGATTGGGCCCGATCCAGCCCCCGGGCCTTAGTTTGCCTACCCATGTCATAGATGGCATGAATGTTCTATCTCTTTATCTCTCAATCTGCTTATACCTCTTTCTTGCCCAGCAACACATAGATATGCTCTGAGTGGCCAGTTTTGAGGGGTGCTGTGAACCCTTCCCTTCCTTGATCTGTGAATAGAACACAGAATTTCTGGATGGGGTTGTTCAGAAGGGCCCTGTGTTCCATGCAAAGCTGTTATAATGACAAAGTGCTCATGAATGGCATCATCAAGAACACATTAAAGGCGGGGTGCTTTTCAACTACTGTGTCCCATCAGCGTATGGATTTCCACTTGGCAGAGGGACTCTCCCCTCTCTCCTCCCCCCATGTGAGCCCCACACCCTCTTCAGATCTGCTCCAGGGGGTGGGTGGGGGGAAACCTAGAACAGAGTAAGGGTGTGTGTGGGATAATGCTCTATTGCACAAGAAGAAATCCTTGCACTGACAGAACGAGAGACTTAGTGCTATGTTGGATTTCACCCCAAGGGCCAAATGAGGTGTGATGTGAAATGCAGTTGTGCAGCTAAAGTGCAAACTTTAAAAAATGGAAATAGCATCAGCTGATAATTATTCAGATGACGGCAGAATTTAAGCATTTCCTCCGATGCTATGGTCCTCTGCTCTTCCTCTGGAGCTGATATTTGCTTTCAGGGTGGGTGGGAGAATTGAACCCCCTCCCCCCCCACCAATTGATGCCAGTTAGATTATTTTTGCACAAAAACTTGTTGCTTTTTAAAAGACAAATAAAAAGTGCTTTTTTCTGGGTGTACTCAAGGTACGCAGTACTGGCACCTTCTTCCCTCACTTCTTCACTTCTGGTTTCTACCCTCCTTTCCCCACAGTAAATCTTTAAAGGGAAGCCACATTTGGCAACTTGCTGAACTCCACCCTTCTACAGAAATAGATGGGAAGAAAAGGGGGAGAGAGGTGGGTGGGGTGGGGGATAATGTCTCAACAACAGAAACTGATTTGTAAAAAATGTTATACGGAAAAATACGAGAGAGACATTGCACTACCTCTGTAAATCAAGAAAATCTTTAATAATTTTTTTTAAAAAACTATGCATTTCACAATCTATAAAAAGAAAGAAAGAAATAGATGGGGAGTGATTATGCTTTGCTTCCTCTGTTGCAGCATATGTCTGAAAAGTGGCACTCAGCAGTTGTCCTCCTTCCAAAGATACACTGAGGATGAAGTTGGAGGGTGGGTAGCTTTGGGAAAGAGACAAAGAGCACTTAAGCAAAATTAATTTGGGGTTACTTTTTGTGTATATTCACAGATCATAAGTGAAGTGTTTTCTGGGACTAGCAGGGAGGGTAGGGAGGCAACAGTTAAGAAAGAATGCCTCTCCATCTCACCATTTAAAATATGCCTGTGTGCATATCCTGTGGAACTTCTTTGCACAATGCAGGAAGTAATAAAAGGAAAAACTGTGTGAATCAAACTTCCTCTTTTTCAGCTTCTGACAAATTGCAAAGTGCAGCTTGTGTAACAACCCTGCTGGGAGGAGTGGGTGACAGGCATAGAGAGGCGATTTCTGTGCTGGCATTATTTTTTCCAAGACATCTTAAATAATAATGACCAAAATGGAATGGCATTATCATTGTGTTGCTTAACAACATTACAGTATCAACTAACTGCATTTAGATGACTTTGCCATATAGTTCAGAGAAATGGCATAAAGAAGAAAACTTTTGAAACCTTTGCTTTTATAGTGAAGATAAAAATTTGGAATCAGCTGTTGTCAGAGTCATCAACCCTGAAGAGCGATGTGATGGCAACCTGGAGATCTCAGTGTCCTCTTCCTCTCTGGTAGCAAAAGAGATTCTCCAAGAGGCACCAGAGTTAATCACTCGGCAACTGGCTCATCTTCTCAGAGGTGAGAGATTGTTCTTTATATTAAATACTGAAAGGTTTAATGGAGTGTTTCTGAATCCAGTCATGCAGAGAGACTGTGATCCATTCTTTGGTTAACAGTCCCTTGAAAGACCATAGGAAGCTGCATGAAGGAAGCAGGGTGCAAAGAGTTTGATAAAGAGTAACATTATGTGGAACAATAAAAATGCGCATTTAAAAATAGGAATGACTAGGGTGTTAAGTGCAGATATCTGCATGTCAATTGGGTAGGAGAATATCTTCTGTGTCTAGCTTTGTTTCTGGGACATGTGGGATTTGGAAATAAATGCCATAGCACTCTGTGAATGTTATCAAAGGCATATGACTTAATTTTGTCTTCTGCTGTCCTTGTTGTTGTTGTTCAGTCGTTCAGTCGTGTCCGACTCTTCGTGACCCCATGGACCAGAGTACGCCAGGCACGCCTATCCTTCACTGCCTCTCGCAGTTTGGCCAAACTCATGTTAGTAGCTTCAAGAACACTGTCCAACCATCTCATCCTCTGTCGTCCCCTTCTCCTTGTGCCCTCCATCTTTCCCAACATCAGGGTCTTTTCTAGGGATTCTTCTCTTCTCATGAGGTGGCCAAAGTACTGGAGCCTCAACTTCAGGATCTGTCCTTCTAGTGAGTACTCAGGGCTGATTTCTTTGAGAATGGATAGGTTTGATCTTCTTGCAGTCCACGGGACTCTCAAGAGTCTCCTCCAGCACCATAATTCAAAAGCATCAATTCTACGGCGATCAGCCTTCTTTATGGTCCAGCTCTCACTTCCATACATTACTACTGGGAAAACCATAGCTTTAACTATACGGACTTTTGTCGGCAAGGTGATGTCTTTGCTTTTTAAGATGCTGTCTAGGTTTGTCATTGCTTTTCTCCCAAGAAGCAGGCGTCTTCTGATTTCGTGACTGCTGTCACCATCTGCAGTGATCATGGAACCCAAGAAAGTGAAATCTCTCACTGCCTCCATTTCTTCCCCTTCTATTTGCCAGGAGGTGATGGGACCAGTGGCCATGATCTTAGTTTTTTTGATGTTGAGCTTCAGACCATATTTTGCGCTCTCTTCTTTCACCCTCATTAAAAGGTTCTTCAATTCTTCCTCACTTTCTGCCATCAAGGTAGTATCATCAGCATATCTGAGGTTGTTGATATTTTTTCCGGCAATCTTAATTCCGGTTGGGGATTCATCCAGTCCAGCCTTTCGCATGATATATTCTGCATATAAGTTAAATAAGCAGGGAGACAATATACAGCCTTGTCGTACTCCTTTCCCAATTTTGAACCAATCAGTTGTTCCATATCCAGTTCTAACTGTAGCTTCTTGTCCCACATAGAGATTTCTCAGGAGGCAAATGAGGTGATCCGGCACTCCCATTTCTTTAAGAACTTGCCATAGTTTGCTGTGGTCGACACAGTCAAATGCTTTTGCATAATCAATGAAGCAGAAGTAGATGTTTTTCTGGAACTCTCTGGCTTTCTCCATAATCCAGCGCATGTTTGCAATTTGGTCTCTGGTTCCTCTGCCCCTTCGAAATCCAGTTTGCACTTCTGGGAGTTCTCGGTCCACATACTGCTTAAGCCTGCCTTGTAGAATTTTAAGCATAACCTTGCTAGCGTGTGAAATGAGTGCAATTGTGCGGTAGTTGGAGCATTCTTTGGCACTGCCCTTCTTTGGGATTGGGATGTAGACTGATCTTCTCCAATCCTCTGGCCACTGCTGAGTTTTCCAAACTTGCTGGCATATTGAGTGCAGCACCTTAACAGCATCCTCTTTTAAAATTTTAAATAGTTCAGCTGGAATATCATCACTTCCACTGGCCTTGTTGTTAGCAAGGCTTTCTAAGGCCCATTTGACTTCACTCTCCAGGATGTCTGGCTCAAGGTCAGCAACCACATTTCCTGGGGTGTATGAGACCTCCATATCTTTCTGGTATAATTCCTCTGTGTATTCTTGCCACCTCTTCTTGATGTCTTCTGCTTCTGTTAGGTCCTTTCCACTTTTGTCCTTAATTGTGGTAATCTTTGTACGAAATGTTCCTTTCATATCTCCAATTTTCTTGAATAAATCTCTGGTTTTTCCCATTCTGTTATTTTCCTCTATTTCTTTGCATTGCTCGTTTAGAAAGGCCCTCTTGTCTCTCCTTGCTATTCTTTGGAAATCTGCATTCAATTTCCTGTATCTTTCACGATCTCCTTCGCATTTTGCTTGTCTTCTCTCCCCCGCTATTTGTAAGGCCTCATTGGTCATCCACTTTGCTTTCTTGCATTTCTTTTTCATTGGGATGGTTTTCGTTGCTGTCTCCTGTATAATGTTACGAGCCTCCATCCACAGTTCTTCAGGTACTCTATCCACCAAATCTAAATCCTTGAACCTGTTCTTCACTTCAACTGTGTATTCATAAGGAATTTGATTTAGATTGAATCTTACTGGCCCAGTGGTTTTTCCTACTTTCTTCAGTTTAAGCTGGAATTTTGCTATAAGAAGCTGATGATCTGAGCCACAGTCAGCTCCAGGTCTTGTTTTTGCTGAGTGTATAGAGCTTCTCCATCTTTGGCTGCAGAGAATATAATCAATCTGATTTCGATGTTGCCCATCTGGTGATGTCCATGTGTAGAGTCGTCTCTTGTGTTGTTGGAAAAGAGTGTTTGTGATGACCAGCTTGTTCTCTTGACAGAACTCTATTAGCCTTTGCCCTGCTTCATTTTGATCTCCAAGGCCAAACTTGCCAGTTGTTCCTTTTATCTCTTGACTTCCTACTTTAGCATTCCAATCCCCTATAATGAGAAGAACATCCTTCTTTGGTGTCATTTCTATAAGGTGTTGTAAGTCTTCATAGAATTGATCAATTTCGGTTTCTTCAGCACTGGTAGTTGGTGCATAAACTTGGATTACTGTGATGTTAAAAGGACTGCCTTGGATTCGTATCGAGATCATTCTATCATTTTTGAAGTTGCATCCCAGTACAGCTTTCGCCACTCTTTTGTTGACTATGAGGGCCACTCCATTTCTTTTACAGGATTCCTGCCCACAGTAGTAGATATGATAGTCATCCGAACTGAATTCGCCCATTCCTGTCCATTTTAGTTCACTGATGCCTAGGATGTCAATGTTTATTCTTGCCATCTCATTTTTTACCACATCCAGCTTACCAAGGTTCATGGTTCTTACATTCCAGGTTCCTATGCAATACTTTTCTTTACAGCATTGGACTTTCCTTTCGCTTTCGCTTCCAGGCATATCCGCAACTGAGCGTCCTTTCGGCTTTGGCCCAGCCGCTTCATCAGCTCTGGATCTACTTGTACTTGTCCTCCGCTCTTCCCCAGTAGCAAGTTGGACGCCTTCCGACCTGAGGGGCTCATCTTCCAGCGTCATATCTTTTATATGCCTGTTGTCTTTGTCCATGGAGTTTTCTTGGCAGGGATACTGGAGCGGCTTGCCAGTTCCTTCTCCAGGTGGATCACGTTTGGTCCAAACTCTCCGCTATGACCTGTCTATCTTGACCTGTCCATAGCTTGCCTGAGTAATTCAAGCCCCTTCGCCACGACAAGGCAGTGATCCATGAAGGGGTCTGCTGTCCTTAGGGTGGCTATTTAAACATCAACAAAAAGGAGGAAATGCATTGCCATAAAGAGGGCAAAAGAGGACGTGGATGTGCATATTTTTAGAGGTTAACTTATGTATAGATAAAATGCAAATTTAGAAACAACTATTATTAATATAACATTTATTTATATCCCAGCTTTTTTCCTGACATGGACTTTAAGCTAAAATTAGAACGCTGAAAACACAGAAAAAATCATTAAAATACAATTAAACATTGATAGAATTAAAACTGTATCATTACATTCTACCCCCATCTTTGAGCCATGCAGGATTCCAGGGAGTTCCAGACATGCTTTGCTCACGGTCTGTGTTTCCTTTTGGAAATGAGGTACAGCAGAGACTGTGGTGTTTTTATAATATAGGGTTTATTCACACATATATACAACTTGAGCCTACAATGGAGAGGTTCCCAGCGTTACACTCCAGGAGGGTCTTCCTTCCTCTATAGGCACAATTTAGAATTCAAAAAGACACCAGCCATGGCTCTTTGACCCTTTCTCTAGTTTGCTGCATTTAACAGACTGGCATTATTTTCCACTATCCCACATCCCCACCTGCAGTCCTAAACTTTCCTCTCTGCTTCCTCTCTCTCTGCTAACTATCTCAGAATTCAGGGAAGGGCTCCACCCATTCGCCGAGTGGCACAGAGTCTTTGCTTTGCTGATGGTCCATCTCCCTGTCTTTGTTCTCTGTTAATGGCCCATGTCTCAGGTGATCTCCTGAACCCAGGAAGCTGGTTAGACATTTATTTTAACACTTTGCTAAATCCTGTGTCTGGCAGCTAATTTTAACACCCCAAGCACTGATTCTAACACCTTTCAGAACCAGGAGTTTATGGAAATCTGGCACCGACAGCTCATAACTATAACCATGTATTTGTGTGTGTGTGTGTGTGTGTGTGTGATCGATTAAAAACAAACAGATAATTACAATGAAAAAAGCACAGCACCTGCCCTTTCATTAAAAGCAGTCAGTTCCCCAAAGCCTCTTGTAATAAGAAAGTCTGATTTTTATCAGGAAAACTTTCTGACAGTAAGAGCTGTTTGGCAGTGGAACAGTGGACTCCCAAGAGAGGTGGTGGACTCTCCTTCCTTGGAGGTTGGATGGCCACCTGTCATGGATGCTTCAGCCAAGATTCCTGCATTGAAGAGGGTTGGGCTACATGACTCTTGGGTCTCTCTTGGGTGACCTGTGTGTCTCCTCAGGCTGCTGTCCAGGAGCTCATTGCTGATGGACAACAATAAGGTTGTTGGTTTCCCTATTTTGGTTCTTTGTCTTTAGATTGGACTTGGACTAAACTTGAAACAGAGGACCACCTCAAGCAGAGCATTATCCTCTGTATAGTAATGCAGGTGGCTGCCTAGGCTTGAGTCTTAGCTAGCATAAAATGATGTAAACAGAATAGCAAGGGCAAAAACCCAGTTAGAGTCCATCTAGTCCAGTGTTCTGTGATGGTGAGATAGTCAAAACACCCTGTGAAAAAAGCATGTGTGAACCACACAGGGTGGAGAGGACAGAACACCCCAGCATTTATTTCTAGATAACATTCTTCACATAAGATCTATTCTGGTGGCAATTACAAGTCTATTTGGAATCTACTCCTTTCCGTTTGCTTTGTGTGACCCTGAATTCTATTGTTTAGGAAGAGAATTACCTCTATTCGCTTGCTGCACACCATAAAGCTTTAGATCAAGGGGAGTCAACCTTTTTATCCTACCGCCCACTAATGCATCTTTCTTGATGGTAAAATTTCCTTAACGCCCACCAGTGCTCAATGGAAGGAGGAATCAGCTTGTGCTGTAGAACCCCCTACCGCCCACCTAGAATCCTGAAACGCCCACTAGTGGGCAGTAGGGACCAGGTTGACAACCCCTGCTTTACATCTTTTAAAAATCACCCAAACTTCCATGAATGGTGAGAAGTCTAAGGGAACAAATCTGGTTGAATCAATATTCTAGATAGTTAGGATTGAAGATTGGGCCACATACTAGCAAGAACGTTGTAATATAGCATTTTAAAAAAACAAACATTTAGTGCATAGATAAGACTAAATAATAAGCTTAGCCTTTAAACAATAAATGCTAAAGGAACAAGTTTAAAAAGCAAACAGCTTAGGGATGAGCCCAAAAGAATGGGTGTGATTTTTGTGAACATTTTGTAAACATCAGCATCGGCAGAATGTGTTCACCTAATTCAGAAAGCATTACCCCTCACTCTCAATAGGCTTTGTTTTCCTTCAGTAAATCTGATTAGTTATAGAGCATCTTGACTTCATCACATTCAGTATATGATCCTTGTTTGGCTGGCACATATTAGCAAGGAGAAAGACGCCCTAAGAAGGGGGAAATGGTACTCGGTGCAATCTCATTATAATCTATTTCAGCCCTTAGGCTTCATAAAGGTAAAAAAAAAGTATGCAAATCCACCAACAGCTAGAAAGAGATGATATTTGTAAAGGAATCAGCACCAACAGTGCTGTGATAACAGACGTATCTGTGCAAAGATTATACTTACTGTGAGGTAGGTTTCATGTTTAAATTGTTTTAAAGACTTGCTTTTCCCTGATACCTTTGTCATTTCTTCATGCGCACAGTAAATTCCTTTTTCCCGGTGGACTTTATCAAAACCTGCTTCAAGAATCAAAATACTCCAAGACAGGCTCTACTGTGAGTCAAGGCCTGCCCCATTTCTGGGCTTATGCCAGAAGCAAACAATTAGAAAACCTGCCAGAGACTTGGGCCTGTATAATTTTATTTCCCGAGAGCTGTTTACTAGGGGACTGTTGCCAAACTAAGGATCCATTAAATTGCTGAATCATTACATTTTTGGTTGGAGCCAGCTGGCAAGGATGTAATTCAGTAAACTGACTGTCAGGTATCTTGGGTCAGTGCACTCTCAGAAATACCTCCTTCTGTTTATTTGTATAAGGCCTTGAAGGATGCCACAGATTGTAACATGTAAACACAGACAAATTTAAAAAGGAAACCACCATTGTAACTCATGGCATAAATTAGATGCAGACTCCAAAATTCCATCCATTGCTGTGGATGGTCTAAGGGGGCTTCCAGTGATTGGATGGGGGGGGGGGTAATTTTATTTTCTTGTTGCTCACATTGACTTATAATAAGTTCCCTTTTAGAAGCTTAGAAGGAAAGCTACCATTTGAAAAGAATGTTGTTTACAGACTGGATGGCTCACCCTTTTCTTATATGGTCACAAAGGCTGAGTGAATTGCATCAGTAACCTTTTATAGATTTCACTGTGAAAAGCGGAAGGGGATTTTCCAAATCCATGAAAACAATTTTAAAATACAGTCAGGCAGTGCTAAGATTTGGGGGGTGGCTAGAAAGTGTGAAAAAACCCTCCCAGCACTTTTAGGAGAGAAAAGGAATCCAGTAAGAACCTTTGGTTAAAAAAGATACTCCTCACCACTACCACCTTTAGTCCTTGTCCTCTGCAGGAGAATCGCCTGCTGTTGGACATTTTCTAGAAGTAATCTACAATAGGAGCTCTTGTCTGAACAGATGGAGGGGACTCCATTTTTATTTCAAATCCATGGCACCTCTCTGAAGCTGTTTTATGTCACATTCAAAGAATCAAAACAAATAAAAAGTGACTTCTCAGCCAGGACAGCATCTGAATTTTGTGCACTTAATGCTAAGACTGATGTGCAGAGAACCTAACCAGTAATGAATGAATGAATGAATGAACAGTGACCACTCTGAACAAGGCAGTTATCAAAGCATTAAAAAAACAGAATGAGAGTATGTTTAGCACTGTCCTCTTTCCCCATCCCACACAACTTTAGACAGATTCATCTTTTGGAAGAGGGAGAATGGTATGCATTGGCATTCTGAATGGTTTCATATGCAACTGGTTAAGAACTGATTCTTTAATACAGAATGTTCAATATGTAATGAATTGTAAATATAATATATGTTTGTAAAATTGAATAAAAAAGATTATGAAAAAGAAGAAGCTGATTCTTTAAAATAATAATCCATTTCAATTTACTTTTCTGTATATTGCTTTTGCTACCCGCAACATGTACAGATGTACACAGTCTCAGCATTTATGTCTTGTTGTAATTGAGATCCTGAATTGGTTTGGCAAAAGCTGTTGTGCAATTATTGCTTAATTTGTTACCAATTGTTTAATTACACTGCGTTGACAAGTGATAAATTAAAATAAAATTAATCAAATAATGTTACTGTAGTTGTAGCATTGAAGCATAGCCTTCTTGATCTTTTTTTCTGTACAATTAGGCTCACAAATCAGTGCTGATCTTCTAGTCAGCTTTAATTCTAAGCTAATGAGCCTGTGTTGCTTTATAACTTGGCTGCTGTTACCTATCACTTTGTGAACTCTGAGCCAATTGCTTTGAAATATGTAATAATTGATTTTCTCTTTTCTTGCCGTATTTTTAGATGTATCATATGGATACCTGTAAGTTTTTCTCTCTGGAGCAGTTGATTGTGGCTTTGAAACTCCACCCCACCCCCTGGCTGTTAAAAAGCAAATAATTTTTCCTTCCTTGGTGGTGGTAGTAGAAGGAATGGTTCAAAGCTATATAAACAAGAAAATGCACAATATGTGAAAATTCAAGTAGTCTACTATGAATAAGAAAGACTGAAAAGAAATAAAAGGATAGCAGGCCATTTCTTTAAATAGTCATGAATTTTAGGGCTGATGTGGGAAAGAATATTAGTTTCTGTCTCCTGGGCTAACTTTCTCCTGTTAACACTTCAGGGAGCATCCTCTCTTTAGCCATGGATCCTGAACAAATTACTGGAGAACAGGACGAAGTGCTTTCAAAGTTAGAGGAGAAATTCCCAGAGATGCTGCCTCGAGAGGATATTATCACCGCTCTACAGGAAGTTCATCTCCATGCTGATGGTAAAGGGTTCTTGTCTCCCCCTGCCCTTCACTTTTGATCCCTACTTTTAGACTGATTGGAACATGACATTCTACAAAATCATTAAATGTTTTTAAAAGCACAATATACACACAGAAACAAAAATCCCACCAACCTTTCACCACATGCAGCGATTATTTATAGGATAGATGAGCAGCATGCATAGGATCTTTTCCTAGGTGGCGATACTGTCTATGAAAGAAAAGTGTGGACACTTGTGCAGTGTATCTTATCATGACCGATAGGGCTTGTTAAATGGCTTCCCAGTGCTGCACACCACTCCTGGTTACCAAAAGAGAGGTAGGCAGGGCAGTGGGGCACTTGGTGCAGTGCAAGCAGAGTGGTGGGAGAGTGGCGGATTGGTTCTGCCACTCTACCTGCACCAAGCTCCCAATTGCCTTGCTGCTTTGTCATGTGATAACCAGAAGCAACGTGGAGCATTTGGAAGTCAGTGCAGCCCTGTCCCGGCCACTCCACTGACCACTATCACCTGCAGATATTGTTGGGCTAGAATTTCCATCATCTCTGACCATTGGCCATGCTGGCTGGGGCTGATGACAGTTGGAGAGATGAAATCTGAAGGGCCACAGGATCCTCTCCCCTGGTTTACAGGAAGTAGATGTAAGAAGTGTGGCCCTGCAACATAACATTGGTATGCGGGCGCTGCTACCGAGAAGGCCCTCTGCCTGGTTCCCTGTAACCTCACTTCTCGCAAGGAGGAAACCACCAGAAGACCCTCGGAGCTGGACCTCGGTGTCCGGGCTGAATGAACAAAGGTTGGCGTAAAAGACAGGACTCCCAGCTCTATGTCTGGTCTCATTTCATGCACACAATTTATTTAGTTTTTGAACATTTAAAATAGGCCGTTTACTCAAAGGAGCACGACACTGTGCTGCTTTTCTTTTTGAGTGTGGCTGTTGCTGTTTTGGCTGCATTCTGGTGGGTGAGATAGACTACATGGCGATTATATTTACAGGTCACATATTAGATATTTGGACCCTGTGGATCCAGCAGGCACAGTTTCTTAGGGCGCAATCCAAACCACCGCCCTTCTCTTGGGGCTTTGCAGAGTGATAGGGCCACCGTTGCACCCACAGCCCTCCTGCTCAAAGCACCTGTGGTGGGAAGTGGTGGGTGGGCAGGACCAATGCTTTCATTTGGTGGTGAAGAGAGTGTATTGGGGAGAGAGTGGATCCTCGGCTGGCTCAGCCCTGCCCAGCCCTCGGAATGCTCTGTATTGAAGCGTTCTGCTTCCTCCCTTGATGACGGCAGGAGGGAGGAGACGGAGCTTACGTGGGGCTGGGAGAGAGCTGGGTAGAAATCCGCCTAATCCACTCCTCCAAGTCTAGTGTCAGAGGGTTTGCAATGCTCTTTTATGGTGCTTGTACAGCAAAATATTGAGCCCGTAGTGAATCATCACAGTTTTTCTTCAAGGCAAAAAAAGGAGCGGATTTACTTTTTACATAGTAGAAATGAATTGTTATTTGTTGGGTTGATTAGCATGACAAACAAAACCATTATTCAGTATTAAAAACATCCAGTATTCTTCTCAAAGTCAAATTCTTCGCTAAATTCCAGTTCGCTGATTCTTAGTATGTATGAATAATTTTCCTGTCTGTCCCACAGGGCTAAGGATTGAGGAGGCCATGCTCAAGGATCTGAAAGAGGTGTCAGATGGAGAAATAAAAGTAGCTGTTAGCACTGTGCATATGAATTTGGAGGTAAGGAGAAAGCGAACTATGATGGGATTGTTTAGCTTTGCCCACAGGGATGTTTGCTGCATTGCATGAGATGTGTGCCACTTCCTGTGATTGACATATTTCTTTCCCAGGCATTTTAAATCCTTTGTTATTAGACAACTTGCAAAGCATTCTGGATGTGACTGCAGGTCTTGTATCTGCCATTCTGACTGGATCTGGCATCATCTTTGTGACAAATATGAACTTGACAAAACAAAAATTTGTCAGATACGTCTGCTAATGCCAGTATAATTGGCAGTGTTACTGCTTTTGAAAGTGACAGCTGAAGATTGAGACTAACATTGCTGTGGTGTTCGCCTTTCCTGGGAGATTTCTCCAAGTGATATCAAAATATTACTCTCTGGGACTGCCAATTTCTTCTCTTGCATTTTACCTTTTTTTGCCCTGCATTATACTATACCCTGAGAATATATTTATGCTTGTTCCCTACTGGGATTTCGTTATAAATGACAACTATTTTATCAAAGTGACTTTAGAATAGAATTGGTTTTTCTTAAGCAGATGAATAATATTTACTCAGTGGGTGTAGCTTACAATTTACATGTTTTAGTTTTTGGTTTTAAAAAGTCACTCGGTCCTATTTACTGGGCAACTGTGTGTTTGTATGTGTTGGTGAACATAATGAAAGCTTTTTGCACTTGCATCAATCATCCACCCACTTGTTACCCTTATTGTAGTATGTATTCCAATTGTGTTGGCACAGAGGCCACTAATAAATGCTTCACATATGACATTTTTCCGACATAGAGATGGCCTCTAGAACTGCAAACACATGTCTGTTGTGATATGTGGCATCTCTGATTTATTTTGCAGGGAACATGTGATATAATATAAGCAGGTGCGTTCTGGCTGCAGTAGACAAGGGCCCAATCCGGAGAGAGTTACTCCTACCTAATTTTTATTGCATCAAGTAGGTCTTACATTTAACTTTGGGCCAAAGCATAGATATACACGACACATTGATCTGGATTATTTCCATAGAGAATAACACACAAGTACTCTTTTATAAATTGTGTCAATATCAATTCATTTCCTATGTAAGCTCAATTCAAATGAACTGAAGCACAAACTTGTGGGTTACTGAAAAACATTGTAATTTGTATTATTTACTTCCAGCTTCCACCCATCTAACATTAAGAAACCCATTTAGTGTAAGGATGCATACCAATCAAGGGTTATAAGTATTCTTGTATTCTAAAACCACATTTACACCATACATTTAAAGCAGTGATAGCACTTTAAACCATCATAGCTTCCCCCAAAGAATTCTGGGAGCTGCAGTTTGTTAAGGGTGCTGAGAGTTGTAGGCATAGGTAGTACTAGGTTGGAGGTTCGAATCCCCGTGACGGGGTGAGCTCCTGTTGCTCTGTCCCAGCTTCTGCCAACCTAGCAGTTCAAAAGCACACCAGTGCAAGTAGATAAATAGGTACCGCTGCTACGGGAAGGTAAATGGTGCTTCTGTGCGCTCTGGCGCTCGTCACGGTGTCCCGTCACGGTGTCCCGTTGCGCCAGAAGCAGTTTAGTCCTGCTGGGCACATGACCCGGAAAGTTGTCTGTGGACAAACGCCGGCTCCCTCGGCCTGAAAAGCAAGATGAGCACTGCACCCCTTAGTGGCCTTTGACTGGACTTAACTGTCCAGGGGTCCTTTGCCTTTACCTTTTACCTTGGGTAGTGCTAGGCACTCAGCCTTTACCATAATTTGGAGACCCACATGTGCTTCCCCTTGTGTAACTTTGGATTACATGATTTAAAATGTTGCTGCTATTATACAAACATTCACGTGGCATTTTAGAGACGGCATTCAGGCTGATTATAGAAATTTGTATTTGACACCAGCAAACCAAGTAAATATGCTGCTGTTTAATCTTTCAGTAATGACATTTGAAACAAAATTCTGACTAACTTGTGAGCTCCCCCCCCCCCCCGTGCCTTTTCTGAGGAGTTAGGGTAAAATAAATGATGTATGGAGCTGTAGGAATGAGACTTTGGCAGGCTACCTTACGTCTAAGGAACATTAAACATAGGGCTCTCGTTTAGCAAATAAATAACCATTCACTTCAATGGTTGCATAGTCTGGACTTGTGTGCATATTTTTGCAAAGATAAGGAGAGGCCATTAGGGATTTAATATAAAATAAAGCGCCAAGGGGCCTTCTTGTAGTCCTAGTCTTTCTGCCACATGGTGTGTTACTAATGTGCCTAAATGGGCTTAAATGAATTTGTTATCTTTACTACATTTGCAGTGTGTATATATTTATATATTATTTTAATTGCGTTCTTTATAAAAGAAAATATATCATATTTTTAGATGTTGAAAACACTGCACACATAAACAAATCAAACTTTTTTAAAGCATCAGATAATCTTTGCCTGTAGGTGACTTCATGATTGAGCTATTGTACAGCAGGAAGTATGCCGTGAGTTCATCTTCTCAGATATATTCCTAGTTAAGTAATCACCTTCTAAGAACAAATGGGGCAGCCAAAGATCCATTACTGAATACCCTCTCCTCACAAGTTTAAGCGATAAAGTGGACTACTTTGGAGGATAGTTATGATACTGTTGATACCCTAGGACATATTAAAACTCATGTCTGCACTAAGAATAACATATCTGTTCAGGTTCAACAAATTTTGTAGTGCTGGTTTCTGATGCTTGAACTTGAACATTTCTTAATTATCTGCTTCCATTACAAGTAATTAGTATAAAGAAAAAGATAAAAAGATGGGTTCAAATTGAAGCAACTGAGCATCATGCTTCATTATAACCATATACATTTATGACTGTGGATAAGGGTTAGACTCTATTGTCTAAGATGAAATGAATTTACTTCTCAGAATTCTCAAAGTTATATTGTAGAGTTTTTTAAATATTTGAATAATTTTCAACTATCCATTGAATACAGTATCTATGTTTGACACCTTGAAATCGTTGATTTCATTATTTGATGGTATTTGATAGTTGGCATGCAGTGTTATTTAAGTTGGCAGATTTTGAGACTTAGTATTTCTGTCAAAATCAAAGCAATTAAGATATTCCAAAAAGTCTAAACCACCCAGATTTTGAGGTAGGATTTGAAAAGTTTAAGTTCAAATTTGAATCTCCAAAACAGCACATGGGAGGTGGGGTATCAACTGGGCAAGCTGGTATAGCCTAGTGTTGAATTCCACCCTATAATATTTAGTCAAGTGTATATGGGTATTTCTTAACTAAGGCTGCAATCTGTACCCATTTGCCTTGGAATACTAAGCCCCCCTTGAACTTAATGTGTTTTACTTCAGAGCAGCCATGTATGGAATTGCACTGTTGTTGGGGAAAGGGGAGAAGCCTTGATTCAGAGCTGCCATTTTGGGTGGCAGCCTTGTATCCAGGGTCATGTCTAGATCTGCTCTAATATTTGCATTATGATCATGGTACTGTATGTACAATTCTTCATACAATAATATTTTTTCGAAGCAAAGGCAACCAACCTCTATTTCATTTTGTTACATTAACTTCTTGACCTATTATGCGTAGGGAAAGGAAGTCATGTTTCTGCCCCTTGACAGAGCCACCATTGTGTCTGGCACTGGCTGGAAGGGGAAGGGCGAATTAACTTGCTGTGCTGATGCTCTTTGGTTGGTTGCTTCAATATGGGGTAGTTGGGGGTGGGGCTGCCCGGGGCAGATTGTAGGGGAGGTTGTCTGAGCTAGGCTCAGTGTTCTTACTGCCTTCCCTTTCTCCCAACCAGTATGATAACTGTTTGGTCTGTACACAGTATGATTTGCTGTGGATCCTTGTGGACAGGGCCAGGAAGAATTTTTATGTTTCGTTGCTTGACTGCTGAGACCTGGGCCCTTTGCATTCCCTATAGCAAAACAACAACAACAAAAAGTGTCTCCTTGTTTTGTTCTTCACAGTGTTATTGGTCACACAACTGACTTTGGCACTTGGGGGGTGGACCCTCACCACACACGTCACCACAGAAAGCCAACTTAAGGGATTTTGTGGGGCCTGGACTCATAAGCCAATCTGTTGATTGGCATAACACAAGGTGGCCATAGGTTGTCTTATGCCGCCTCAAAGCCCCAGGTTGCTTGCATACAGGTTGGGGCTCTTCTGTCAGCAGGCAGGCTGTCAGATACTCTTGTGTGCCTCCCTGCATTACTGTAGCCAAACTCAATGAAGATGCAGGGAAACTGTGACCATTTTTAAAACCCAGCTGCTTGTGGCCCTTCCCCTTCTTTGCTTCCCCCTCTCTTGTTTCCTGCTGCAGGCAGAAACAGTGATACCTCCTGCATACACCTTTACCCACAACAGTCCACCAGTATTCCATTCCCAGTGAGCATTCTTAGTTTTGTAAAGTTTATGGGTCATATCCTACAAGTCATTCTATTCACTCAAGGAGTTCTGCTTGCACAATGGAGCTTCCTTGCCCTCTCTTCCTCCATGCACCTCATCCAATCTGTTCTGGGTTTTCCCCAACCCCCTGGAGCAGATTTGGGACGTAGGAGGCAAGTGGGGACAAAAGAGGGGGGGAGTTCCTTTGTACAAGTAGTAGTCCTTTTACAAAGAGGACAAATTCATTGAATATAACCATATATATTTATTTGAGTGTTGAGTCTCTCATGCATCTTTCCCACATCTTTCCTGGTCCCATATTGGTCCAATCTAGTCCATTGAGAGAGGACTGCTTTAAGAATTTTCAAGGTATGAGTCATTTATCTTTATGTGCCCCTTGCCAAGATTGTCCGGAGTTTTGGGCTGGGTTGACATCAATATGCTGATAACACCCAGCTTTATCTATTGATGGACGGCCGCTCTGACTCGGCCCCGGACACACTGACCAGATGCTTGGAAGCTGTGGCTGGATGGCTGCATGGGAGCTGGTTGAAGTTAAATCCTTCAAAGATAGAGGTCCTCCGGCTGGGTTGGGATGACATGGGGTTGGGGGAATTGCTGACTCTTGATGTTACAGATTTTCGGTAGAATGTTTGTGTATCCTTGTATATTTGTACTCCATTCATATATTATATTGTATATTCTGTTGTAGTTATGTACATGTTTGGTGTGTTTTATATGTAAAAATTATGCAATATTGAGACTAATTTATCAGCCGGTTACGTTTTTTGTGTGTGGTTGGGGTGCAATTAGTGCCAGCGCCTTCTGTCAAGAGTTTGGGTGTAACCTTCGACACCTCCCTTTCCATGGAGGCGCAGGTTGCAGCCACAGCAAAGGTGGCATTTCCCCATCTCTGCCGTATCAAGCAGTTGGTCCCTTACCTTTCTCGCCCTGATCTGGCCACAGTGATCCATGTGACGGTCACCTCCAGGCTTTATTATTGTAACTTGCTCTACGCGGGGCTGCCCTTGAAGCTGACTCAGAAACTCCAGCAGGTGCAGAATGCCGTGACGAGGCTCCTTATGGGGTCCTTGCTGCAGGACCACATTCATCCAGTGCTTTACCAGCTGCACTGGCTCCCGGTGGAGTACAGGGTCAGGTTTAAGGTGCTGATTTTGACCTTTAAAGCCCTATGCGGCCTAGGACCCTCGTACCTATGGGACCGCCTCTCCTGGTATGCCCCGCGGAGGACCTTAAGGTCCACAAATAACAACACTTTGGAGGTCCCGAGCTGCAAGGTGGTTAGATTGGTCTCAACTAGGGCCAGGGCCTTTTCAGTACTGGCCCCCAACTTGGTGGAATGCTCTGTCACAAGAGACTAGGGCCATGAAGGATGTGACATCTTTCCGCAGGGCCTGCAAGACGGAGCTGTTCCACCTGGTCTTTGGGTTGGATTCAGTCTGAGCCTTATGTTTCCCTCCCCTTAAGGTTTTGATTTATGGGCTACTACTAAAATGAGGCTGCACTTTAAATTGTATTTTAACCCGTATTTGAATTAACTGTTTTTTTCTTTCTTTTATATTTTATTGTAATTTTATTGGTGTTAGCCACCCTGAGCCTGGTTCTGGCTGGGGAGGGCGGGGTATAAATAAAATTTTATTACCATTATTATTATTATTATTATTATTATTTATTTTCTATGAAGCCTGTGCTCATTTCTTGGGCTAAATCATTTTATCATTACAAAGCAATAGCTTAATGCTAAAACCCAAGTGTATCTCTGGCCAACTATTAGAAATGCAAAGAACAAGCATGTTTTCAGATAGCACTCTGTGCTGCCAATGATGTATCAACACCCTATGCCATTACTCTTCTCTAAATGTGATAATAATGTGATCTGTTAACATAAAAAAGTTTGATGCCACAAAAGCAGCTGGAAATGGACAACTGAAATATGCATATATCTAACTCATATCATCAAATGCACAGTTTGATGTATGTTGTTAAAAGCTTTTAATATCTTTCTGTTCCTCTCAAGCAAAAACAGCTCCTTCTGAATGTAAATCAAGAAGTTTCAGAGTACTCATTTCTCAGTGATGGGTTCTGGGGATATGGCTTCCTCATTTCAGATACCTATTGGGTGGCCAGGGGAAAACAATATTGGTTCACTTGAGGTGGTTTAAGGTTGCTGGTAATCTTAGTATCTTCAGGCCAATATGCACAAACAGCTGCCAAGAGAAAGTCACTTTAAATTGCTCCCTGTAGCAACTAGCTTCATGTTGCCTCTTGCCGCTGTGCATTGCTGTTGACCCTGAGTTCAATGCTTGGAATCAGAATTTTGGGGAGAAAATAGCTTAAAATGTTTATACCTCAACCCACTGAGAATCCTATTTCCTTGGGATTGGTTCAGGGATCTAGCTCAGTGCCCAGCACACATATATTAGCACTAATTAGCATCCCTCAGAGCTCTGGTGCAGCTTACATTGGCTTTTGGGGGGGGGGGTGAGGAAAACGGGGAGGCTTCCTTAAAAACACACACACTCACCATTTTCAGCACAGACTGACAGCAGCTATCCAGGGTTTGAGACAAGTCTTTTTCCAGTCCTATCTGTGGATGGAAGCTACTTCTGCCTCTTGGGTAACAAAGTTATACTTGATCCACTCCACCAGGAGTGGGGTACTGGATCCACTGATGCATTGGTGGTGCCTGCAAGGCCCTTGTGGTCTAGCTGTGTCCCACACTTGACATCTTATATGGTGTCAAGTGTAGGGTAGCTGGCTCTGGCTTGGTCACAGCCCACAGAAAAGGAGGCCCAGAAGACTTAAAATTTGGCCCACAGGCTAGATATTCCCTACCCCTGTGCTACACACGTGCAAAACTGCTCTCAATTACTTGTAGTCTGACATGTTTTACTGGCCCAAAAGCTTTTGCACAACTTTCATGTCATAGGGTGTTTCTTTAGCTGCAGCAGCACAAATTTGTGTTTGTCAGCTGCTAGAGTAAGGCTGCTCTACTGTGGCTGAGAATACAAAATCAATTTGTCTGCTTGCCAATAGAGGGGAAACCAGTATATCTGCCTTGCGCAAATTCTGATTAAAAATCTAAAATGTTTCCACTGATTAACTATTTTGAAAGTATTATGAAATGAGATATTCTGCTGCAGACTGAAGCATTTCCCCCACTGCTGTGTAAGGTATCGCGGTATCTCTACATTAAGTAGTCACCACATTCTTGAGATACTGCAGTGCTAGGAACATAGGAAGCTGTCTTATATTGAATCATAGAGTCATAGAATTGTAGAGTTGGAAGGGACCACAAGGATCCAAACTCCTGCAGTGCAGGAATATGCAGCTGTCCCGTATGGGGATCAAACCTGCGACCTCGGCATTATCAGCATCGCACTCTTAACTGTTCAGACTGTTGGTCTACCTAGCTCAGTATTGTCCACATTGACTGAAAGCAGCTCTCCAGCGTTCAGGTGGGACATTCCCAAACCTACTTGGAGAATACCAGGGACTGAAACTGGGACCTCCTGTATGACAGGAAGATGCTTACCACAGAGCTACGTTGCTTCCCTAATGCTGACAGCCATATGCTTAGAATAATAGAATCTTAGAGTTGGAAGGGACCCAAGGGTCGTCTAGTCCAACCCTCTACAATGCAGGAAACTCAGCTAAAGCACCCATGACAGATGGCCATCCAACCTCTGCTTAAAAACCTCCAAAAAAGAGGAGATTCCACTACCTCCTGAGGGAGACCGTTCCATGGTCGAACAGCTCTTACTGTCAGAAAGTATTTCGGAATGGGTGCTTTGCATCCATTTTTATGCTGCCTCCTCAGCATCTCCAGTTAAGGACCTCAGGTAGCACTGAGAGGTGCTGGTGGTCAGTAAACACATCATATTGAGCTAGATTAGGATTGGGGAACCTTGCGCTTAGGAGTCGAATGTGGACATCCAGGCATCTCTGTGTGACCATCAGGACTTTCCTTGGCTTGCATTCCTCCCCTTCTCTGCTTGACACCCTCCATTAGTGCTTCTGCCTGGCTGTAATATGCCCTTGATCTCCCATAAAGATTTGTGCCTTAGAATCACAGAATTGTAGAATTGGGCGAGACCCTGAGGGTCATCTAGTTCAACCCTCTGCAATGTAGGAATCTCAGCTAAAGCATCCATGACAGATATGGATTGGCTAAAAGTGACCTTAGATGTCACAAAACTCAGTGTCAAGTGATGATATATGATAATCACTTAATCTTGCACCACATAATAGGTCACAGCTGCCTCTATAGGAAATTGTTACATTGACATGGATATGAAATGTCTCTCTGTTGGGCTCTTTAACACATTAACACATGCAGAAATAATTTGAAGATTTGCTGCAGTCATACAATAAGCAACATACATACGACAACAGGGTATAAATGTAATGGTTATATGATACAGCCAGAGAGTCATTCAGACCAAGGTGAATGGTGTCAGTATTACCTGGAGAATGACACAGAAGCTTTGTGATTATTCAAGGAGTGATGTGCATTCAAAGTAGAGGAAAACAAGTTATTCGCTCCTCTTGAGTACATATTTCTCTATCAACAAAATCAAGCTGTTGTGCATCAGATTTTATGCCATTACCAATAGGCCACTGTCTTTGAAATCCTTCTTCTAGTTGTACCTAGTTCTGATGCTCTGAAGGAAAGAAAAAATAGGTGGAAAAATTTGATCCTGGTTTCATAGAATTGTAGAGTTGGAAGGGACTCAAAGGTCATCTAGTCTGCCCCCTGCAATGCAGGAATCTCAGCTAAAGCAACATGACAGATGGTCATCCAAACTCTGCTTAAAAACCAAATTGTTGTTGTTGTTCAGTCGTTCAGTCGTGTCTGACTCTTCGTGACCCCATGGACCAGAGCACGCCACGCACGCCTATCCTTCACTGCCTCTCACAGTTTGGCCAAACTCATGTTAGTAGCTTCGAGAACACTGTCCAACCATCTCATCCTCTGTCGTCCCCTTCTCCTTGTGCCCTCCATCTTTCCCAACATCAGGGTCTTTTCCAGGGAGTCTTCTCTTCTCATGAGGTGGCCAAAGTACTGGAGCCTCAACTTCAGGATCTGTCCTTCTAGTGAGCACTCAGGGCCGATTTCCTTGAGAATGGATAGGTTTGATCTTCTTGCAGTCCATGGGACTCTCAAGAGTCTAAAAAAAAACCAAATACACACACTTTATTAGTGGCAAAAGTTACTTTTGCACTGGAACAGCCCTAGGTGCACCTCTATATTGCCAAAGGAGAAATGGTTTTTTTTAAAAAAAAAAGATTCAGAAAACAATGAACACACAAATGGGGTGAAGGCTAAATATTTTATTAGATAGCTCAAAGAAAGCTCTTTTGTTCTTTGGTTGCTGGGAACTCTTTCAGTAACAAGCATGACCCCCTGAAGATGGAGATGGAGCCTGTGGCCAGCATGTAGCACTTTCTGTGGTCAAGCCTGCACAGGGGTTCTCACCAACTGATGGGGCTTATATATCTCTGGGGTCCATTCCCACCAAAATAACTGTTGGGGTTACATAAACCACAGCTTGTGTTCAAGTGACACATTGGTTTCTCACCAGAGTGTAATACTTGGCAGTAAGTCAACGTGGATAACATCCAAGGATTCTTTACTCCAAGTGCCATCTGAAAAGCCTTATCTTAAGATAACCATTCTCACACTGTTCCATCTATACATAGATAGGTCTGAGAAACTACTGGTTTATGGAATAAACTTGAAGGCCTAGGCCCACAGGATTTCTAACCATTACTGAGGGGCAATTGCTGGGCACCACCCTGATCTCTTTGATACATCATCTTCTGTGATATGGTGCTACAACCTCTTGCTGCTCTCAAGGACACAAATTTTAAGCATGCAACAATTTTGCCTTTAAAGTGTATACTCTAATATTTGACTGAGACTATGCCTCCAGTAAGCATGAGGCAGTGATTTTACTCCATATAATACAGTTTGCATGAGAATATCCTAGTTTAAGATTTTATTTTCGAAATGGCGTTACACACTAAGAGAGAACATGAGAATGTTTTTCTTAGATTGTTGATTTTGCCATCGTGTAAGTCCACATCTACATTTATTATTATCCTTTTGATGACCTTTTATGTAACTATATTCATGTGCAGCTACTAAAGCTTTTGTTCTGTCCTGTTCTTTAAATCTGCAAAGTTGAACGCAATTATATTGACATATGGTGATACTGTGATACATCTTAAGGGTTAAAGGTTGAAGGAACCATGGCTTGTCAATTAGCAATGTAAATGAAACATTCATTATCCAGCATGCTGAGAAGTTGATGAACTGTACAATAAATCTGAGCCCAAGTTGCAACTGAGATAAGTCATTTTAGACAATACAGTATTTATGAAGATCTGGGACAGTGGTTTGAATTCCCTGATGAAATATTTGATTGTGTCTCCATTATTTTATGGAGAGTAAAGAAATCCTGACATCCCAAATTAAATTTTAATGTAGCCCAGAAAATATTTAAGCAGTACGTGCAACTCTAACAAGCACAAAGTTGCATAAGGTTACAGGAGCTCTTTTAGTTCTTATCATACCAGTGTAAATTCTGTTACATTTACATTCAGCACCATTATCAATGGAACAACCAAGACTAGAATCAGACATAATCTTTGTGTGCTCTAATTTTCAAGAACAGAATATATGTTGCCATTTTTTTAAAGAGAGAGAGAGAGAGAGAGAGAGAGAGAGAGAGAGAGAGATGAAGGCTGCAATCCAATTCCCATTTATTTGGGAGCTAGCACCATACAAATCAATAGGATTTCCATGTTTAGGATTGCAGTGTACAGTAATTCCTAAATACATAGTGGTAATAGCTAGAGTGGCTTAAATTAAAAGAAGGCATGGGAAAGAATTGCACCCCTGATTTGTGGTCTACCTTGAAAAAGGAAAAAAAGAGAGGTAAGGCTGAATACAAATGGCATTCTCATCACTGCATTGTCACCAATCATGGTAGAAAGCTTTGTGTGCCAACAGGTCAAGTCAATCGTCCAGTTGTCCAGTGTGAGAGATCAGCGTAGTAAGACACACACACACACACACACACACTGTTTTCAGTATATTGCATGCTGACTGTGTGTCAGAGTAATTTAAATTCTGTATCTATCCATGCTGTGTCAGTGATTCTTCCCCCCCCCCCCCACCCATCTATTGGCATTACCGTTGAACAATTTGAGGAAAGATGCATTTGTAGAAACAAGGTGTATAAATAAATGGACTATGTCTATGGTACTCAGGGCTGGCATTTTTGCTTTACAATCATTTTTGCGATTGCTGTGCTCAGCTGGCATAAGAAGCAATGGCGGCCATTTCTGTCATTATGGACAAGATTAGCAATGGCACTCTTGAGCAAGAAAGGGGAGGATACAGGAAGTAGGAGTGGGCATGGCCGTTGAACATGCATTCTGCCATAGAAAAATCTGCTTTTCACAGTTTGGACACATTGATATATGCTTACTTGCCAATGCTTTATTTAATTCTTTTATCCATTGAAAGTTCTTTTTTGTTTGTTCATATTCTCTAAGGAGCTCAGAGTTATGTACATGTTTCTCTCTTATATGTATCTTTACAAAGGTAGGTTAAGAATTAGGGACTAACCCTAAGGTCATCCAATAAGCTTCATGGCTCAGTGGGGATTTCGACCTGGTCCTTTCTGGTCTTAATTTGATACATTAGACTGGTTTTCTTATTTAAAAAGTAAGGGAAAGGAATAGGTTCACAGCTTCTTCATCCTACTTCATCCAGGCCTCTTCTCTGCCTTCATAATGTTTGCTTCATGATTTTATTGCCAGAAACTGACATTTTGCACAAATGCAACACATTTTCTGCACAGACCTTTTAACATGAGGACTAGGTGACTTGAAAATAAGAATGCATTTCTGTACTGTGAAAACACAAAATGACTACTGCATGGCATAAACAAAACCTTAACCAACATATTCTCTTGAAATGTTGCTGTTTCTGTGGAAAGTTATGGCCACCTAGTGGCCAGGAGCTCTAGTTCTAAAAGTAAAATCACATCATCCAGTGAGATTAGATCAATTCTAAAAGCCTCAGTGCAGCAATATTTACAAGGTCCCCAAACTTTTCAAGACCAGGAAAATGTTTGGCTAACTATCATGGGCACTAGCACATATTGGCTGTTGTGGGGGCTGCCTAGTCACAAATTTCCATAGCTTGTTTAAGAAATTGAGTACAGACCCCACAAACAGGCAAAACAAAAAACCCACTCAAGAAAAAGCCAAAAGGTCAACTTCTCAAATAGGTAAAAAACAACAACACTGAATCACACCTTAAAAGGGGCCACACACATCCCAAAACAAAAACAAACAAAATCCTAGGTGTTGGGGATGTCCCAAAATACCTTAGTTATTTTGATACAAGTATTTTGCATTTAAAATTTTTCTATTTACAGAGGATTATGCTGTCCAGGAATATCTGTTGTTGTTGTTTACCCCTGTGTATTTGTGTGGGTGTGGGTGTGGGCACACACACACACACTTATTGAAAACTAGTTCAGACAAAATAATTTTGTCTTTCAAAGAGTGTATGTAGATTTTTTTAAATCCCTCTAAATTTTTTAATTCTGGCAGTCTGGAGGATTTCCTTTAAATCAGGGGAGGCTCCCTTGCACCTGTCTTTCCCCATCATTCCTGGCTTTTGGCCATGCTAGCTGGGACTGAAGGAAGTTGGAAGGCAACACCACCTGCATAGCCCAGGCTAGCCATTGCTGCTTTGAGTGTTCTGATGCAAAGGCAGGTGTGCCCAGCAAGGCGTACATCACCACTGCCACTGAGTTGGGACTGCAGTTGTGTACACACCATATATTTAAAGCATATTTCCTCCCCAAAAGAATCTTGGAAAGTGTGGTCTGCTAAGGGTGCTAGGAACTGTAGCTCTGTAAGGAGTAAGCTACGGTTCTCAGGATTCTTTGGGCAGGGAAATGTGCTTTAAAAGAATGGTGCGTATGCAGCCAGAGTCTGAGGCGGCCTCATAACTGTAAAAGAAGATGACATAAGGCAGTTAGAGGCAGAAGACGGCTGGGTCAGTGTCCTTAAGGCACACAGCTGCTAATTGAGCAGAAGTGCTCTGCATCTCCCTCTGACAGCAGGGTCCATGTGAGCAAGGCCTTCTAGCAGTTGCACTTCTACGCAGCATTTTATTTATTCTGTTTCTTGTCGCCTTCCCCAACCTGATACCCTCTGGAAGCTGTGGGTTACAACTCTCATCAACCACAAGTAGCATAGCTACAAGTCAGTGGTGATGGGTGTTGTAGTAGAAAACATCTGGGGGAGGGCACAAGGTTGGGGATGGCTGGTTTATAGCTGCACTGTAACAGAAGTTCTCTGGGTGGTTTATGGGATCCTGCTCTACACTGGTAAGGGCACAGGTTCCCATTGTCATCAGTGGGCACGGGCTGCTTCCTGCCCCAGCTCACTAACCACATCTCCCACCGCATCATGAGACGGAAAGACGAACCAATTCTTTGGGTTGCCAATCTAGCAAACCTACACGAATGATGCAGCATTTATTTGTAGGTTGAACCAAATGATTATAAATGATTGAGGGTTGTCTCCTGGGATTGGACATAAAGGTCTTGTAAACTGAAAATTTTATAAACAAATAGCTGTTGGGAAAGCACCATTATGCTGTAATAGCTGCTATTAAAATCCATTAGCAATCTTGATGGCCTGTTTGAATTTGATGCATCATTTGTTCGGAAAGGCTTTTATTCCTAAAGATTTTAGCAAAATGTTACTTAGTTTACAGAAGATGTTGTTAATAGACTATTACTCATTATATATTTTGAGATAAGTACTCCTGTATTTTGAATGGGCCAACTCAGTGACCACTTCTGTTCACTCAGTGAATGATATCTCACACACTTCAGTTGTCTCTCTGTTCTTGGATTGCAGCAACAGTGACCACTTCTGTTCCTGACTACATTTCACCCTCCCTTTTAAAACACCTGCCTCTACCCCAATCCAGCAACTTAATTATTCTTGGTGAGACTCACATTCACCATCTAGAAACAATGGGGTTGCTGTACTCTCACAAGTCATTAGAGATGAGAGAAATGGAGAGAAAGAAAAGTAAGTGAAAAGTATTGCACTCCCTGCAAGGTTCAGCAAAGTAGCTAAATTACATTCTGAAATGATACTCACCTCAGTGTAATTCAAAAGCAGGACCAGTTAAGCACTGCAACACAGGGCCCAAGTATAAGGCAATTTCCCATCAGCATTATACATTTAAGAGTATCTTACCACTTTAAACAGTCATGGTTTCTCCCACAGCGTCCTGGGAACTGTAGTTTTTTTAAAAGAGTACTTAGTGTTGTTCCCTTCAGAATTCCAGTTCTCAGAGTTCCCCTGGAACAGGGATTGGATGTTAAACCCTCAGGGAATTCTAGGTCTGTGAGTGAATAAGTCTTTTAACAACTTTCAGCACCCTTAACAAACTACAACTCCCAAGAGACTTTGGAGGAAGCCATGACTGCTTAAAATATTACGATACTGCTTTAAATACAGTGGTACCTCGTTTTAAGAACTTAATTCTTTCTGGAGGTCCGTTCTTAATCTGAAACTGTTCTTAACCTGAGGTACCACTTTAGCTAATGGGGCCGCCACACGATTTCTGTTCTCATCCTGAAGCAAAGTTCTTAACCTGAGGTATTATTTCTGGGTTAGCGGAGTCTGTAACCTGAAGTGTTTGTAAGCTGAGGTACCACTGTATAAATCTCAGATAGGTTAGACAATTTGTGCAACAAGTGTCTCTTCTGACTGATGTTAGCTCTCTAGGGTCTTAGGCAGAGGTCTTTCTCATCTGCTCCCTGACCCTTTTAAATGATTGAACCTGAGTCTTTCTGTATGCAAGGCATGTGCTCTACCAATGTGCTGTGGTCTTTCTCCACTATAGCAGCTAAAAGGCTTTTGGCAGTATTTGACTAGGTAAGTGGGATGTAAATCCAGTAAATAACTTTAGCTGATGATTTACTTTGAAAACACAATTACATTGGATTTATTTTTAAATAAAAATAAAAAGTATAAAGTTTTCCCAAATGCTATGGTCAGCATATACTGGTCAATATAGTACTTCATACAATTACAGTGTTAGAAAGGGAACCAGGAAGACAAATCAACCCATCAAAATATTGATGACAACATCTATGAAGTAAGTCGTAGCGGATCCCACCTCTAACCACCAATAACCTATCTGCAGATTTACCCCACTAACTGCCCCCAGTTAAATATAGTGGACCCACCTTGTGGTACATCAGTTACATGTATGTCTACAATTTATCACAGGCTATCTTTTGGTTGCGGGAGGCGCTGTGGTCTAAACCACTGAGCCTAGGGCTAGCCGATCAGAAGGTTGGCGGTTCAAATCCCCGCAATGGGGTGAGCTCCCATTGCTCGGTCCCTGCTCCTGCCAACCTAGCAGTTCGAAAGCACGTCAAAGTGCAAGTAGATAAATAGGTACCGCTCTGGCGGGAAGGTGAACGGCATTTCCGTGCGCTGCTCTGGTTTGCCAGAAGCGGCTTAGTCATGCTGGCCACATGACCTGGAAGCTGTATGCCAGCTCCCTCGGCCAGTAAAGGGAGATGAGCACCGCAACCCCAGAGTTGTCCGCGACTGGACCTAATGGTCAGGGGTCCCTTTACCTTTACCTATCTTTTGGGAGTCTTGTGTGAGGGGAAACCTAGTGATTTAGAGTTTTAGGCAGACTCTAAATTTGTTGGTTTCTTGAACAAACAATAAAAAGTTTTATTTACAAAAGTTTGTGAAACAAAGTTGGGTCAAGAGATGTGTTCTTTCGAAGTTGACTTATTACTTAAACTAAACATAAAGATGTCACAGGCTTAACACATTATTATATGCACAGTTGCTAAAAATCTTGATTACAGTCATAGACCAGCATAAGATAAAAACACATAAAACATGTAATTCAAACCTTCTGTTTTAGACCTGCTGTGTGACACATACCATCCTCTGACATATGTCAATCATAGCAGCACAATATCTGGCAACTGAGTATGTTGTATCAGAATTTATATCTTGGAGCAGTGAGGAGATATAGAGTTGCCCTGTGTGTCATGGAAATTTGTACATTATTGGCAGGATAAACCTAGCAGGTATGTTTGTGTAATGCTGGCTGTGGAGAAAAACATGTTCTGTTATTTCTATACCCAGAGCCACAAGGGCATTTCCCCTCCTCATAAGGTGTATCCCTGAAACGGCCTTCCCGGACGGCTGAAGGGAGATCCTGGCAAGAGTGAAAGCTCTTCACTGTTTTGGTATTTCAAGATTAGTTAAATTTCCCATTGGGGAAGTAAGGTCCTTACTGGTTTCTCTCAACCTGAGCCCCATGTCTCAACTCAAACCAAGCCCTATCTAACTCTCTCCCTCAGAAACGGCTCCTTTTATTCTCCTGTCCAAAGTGCTGGCTCCACCCCCCATCTTGGTAGCCAATCAGAGAGAGGCTCCAGCTCTCTGGTGGAATTTCCGAGGGACTGCATTACCAGACTCTGTTCTGGCTCTGCTGTCCGTCACAGAAGTGTATCAGTTTTCCACCTCCGTCCCCCTCGATCCTTGTAAAAAGCTCATTGAAATATGCAAAATTGCAGCTGTCTCAAGGAAAGCAGAGTTTTCTCCCTGCCTTCGAATGCATTTTTAAAAAATGTGCATGCAGAAAATATTTTGCTGGCATGTTTCTCTTGTAGGATCAAGTCAAATACTGGAATCAATGTTAAATTTAATCCCACAAGAAAAACAAAGGCTTTCTTGATATGCAGTAGTTACTGATGTTCCAAGATCGCCATCTGGTGGGTATAATTGTCTAAAATAGATTTCTTTCTTTAATTTTTGACACTGATACGCCAATCTTTTATATGCCTTTGGTTTCAGTGGAATTTCCTTACAAGTAAATGTAGTCAGGACTGAGAGGGAAAGGAGTTTTGATTTTTGCTGTAGTGTATTCAGTTAATTTTTTTTAAGTTTTGATTTTTTAATTTTTTTAATTAAGTGAAATATTTGCATGAAGTACGATTCTAATCTATATATTTTAAATGCTGCTGTATACGTGTATATACGTGTATGGTATTTGTTATGCAAATTTTAATGTATCACTTTTGTATTGTTGATTTAGTGAGTTGGTCTGTGACCGTAAAAATAAATTCATTCATTCATTCATTCAAGTACAACATAGAGTTCTGTTAATTTAATTTATACTTTATTCATAATTGATTTGTAGTCAGAGTGAACAGGGAGGTAGCTAAGTTATTTTTATAAACAACAAGTACAACTAATAATGTATTGTTGTTGTTGTTGTTGTTGATTATTAATTCACATTATATGCCATCCTTTGTCTTGAAGGAACCCAGGGTGGCAAACCTATCAATTTTAATTTTTAAAGCATTCTAAAAACAGTTTTAAACATTCCAAAAACACATGATGGCATTCGGAACACATTGAAAAACCACCACCACCTTCATTATCATTGGTTGATTGGCTTCCGTCTGTCTCAGGAGACAATGGAGGAGTGTGCCTTTGCGGGAAATGGGAAACAGTTGGAAAGTTACAGCGCCTGCTGTGGCTGTAGAGACTAACACAGGAGAGACATGTTTTTTTGCAGCCGGGGCAGATGAAGATGTTGGCTCCCAGCCATAGGGAAAGAGACAATGACGCCCGTTATTTTCCACACTCTTCAATGGAACTCCTGAGCACAGGTTTGGTGTTAAGGGGGAGAAATGACAGCCCCCTTAATATTATGAGTTTCTCAAGCAAAAAAGTATTGTGAGATTAATCCCATTTGGAACAGTGCTTGTTTAATTGTTTTTTCATATTGTGAAAAATATTTGTAGTTCAGATTCATACAATTGTATTTGCATGGCCAGAGTGTACAAATGTGTCCCCCCCCCCTTTCATACACATCACACATACATTGATGTCAAGGACAAAAACTGCTGTAAGTCTTCATCTGCCACTGAAGCAACACACTTCTAAAGCGATCCATAATTCTAAACGATCCAGTAATGAACCGCAGAATTTGAGTAGGAAATGAAACAAATTTAGGAGTTTGCTGATGACACCAATTTATTCAGGTGACTGATAACCCAAGGAGACAACAAAGAGTTCCAAAAAGGATATGTCCAAACGGGTGAATGGAGTGGCTAAATAACCACAATATGGCAAATGAGATCCATGCATAAGTGTAAAGTTACGCATGTTAGGACAAAAAAAACCCCTTAAGGTTACTCATACATTTATGAAATCTGAACTGGCCTTGAGATGTTGGGCCAATTATTTATGTGTTGACTGCTGTTCCACTTCTGAAATTTCTGCATCTCTTGGGAAACAGTACTATACAAGTGGGACTGGCAACCCAATGCTGCAATGTAAACTAATAGGAGTATTCCAGCATTCTGTTATCCTAACCCCAGATTCTTCTGCGTTTCTCACATTTAACCTACTGAGCACGCTCGGCCCTCAGTGAGCTGCTTTTGGGCTGGGTAGGGTTGCATTTACATGTCTACAGACCATAGTGTTCCCCTAAGCATGCTGATACCTCTCTCTTGTTTCTTAGTAGCCCCATCTTGGCTTTATTTCTGTTGACTCTCACCACCCAGGTTCCCTGTTAGAAGGAGTGGTCCTAGTTTCTACACCTACACTCCAACAGAAACATTGAGTGCATCACCCATTGTAAATTTCTGTCTTGCCTGCTTTCATTACGGGGCAAAGATGTATATGCAGTTGCTAAATGTCCAGCATGAACTACCAAGTTTCTGTCAGAATGGGCACCTGCATTTTTCCTATAATGACTCTGAACATATCCTGTGAAGGAACTGACTGTTTAACAAATGAGTTGCTAAAGGCATCCCACAACTCACATAACCATGAGTGCTTATTGGTATCCTTTGCAAAACATCAGCAGAATTACAAAGGATGATTGAAACAGTTGTTTTATATTTTATAAATGTGCTTTCCATGCTCTGATGTGAAACAGTTGGTCTGATTTTGGTCCCTAATGCATATAAATTCACATAAGAAAATCTGAAAAAGGTGCACATTAAGGCTATTTTCAATCCAACTGAAACTAAAGATTAAATATTTCATCAGGAACTGTACTGCTGAAGACAGAAGGAGCTTTTCGCTGCCGGGGTGTGGGTGTGAGTTGCTTCCTAGTTCAGCCTAAGCCTGCGAAGAGAGGTTTCAGTGTTATTAATTCCACATTATTAAGAAAGTGGAATGCCCTCCCATCAGATATCAAGGAGATAAATGTCTATGCAACTTTTAGAAGACAACTGAAGGCAGCCCTGTAAAGGGAAGTTTTTAATGTTTGATGCTTTATTATGTTTTTATATCTGCTGGAAGTTGCCCAGAGTGGCTAGGGCAACCGAATCAGATGGACAGAGAACAACTATTATTTATTTTGTTCATTTATGGCAGCATTTTTAAAATGTTTGTGTGTATTGTATTATGCTTGTGGTGGTGAAGTCCTGACACTGAGGTCCAAACTAAATCATTTACCCCTGATTGCAAGCCTTTTCATTCATATATTGCCAGTATGGGACCCCCCAAACCAGTTCAGGATCCCAGTGTGGGGAATGGAGAACTCTATATTTGTAATTTGCATAGTGGGCAGGGAGAGCTCCTATTTGAATGAGTGGCAGCTTTTTCTCAATGGAAATTGCAGGCACACACACCATTTCCCTGCTCTGGATCAGGACTACAGCAGAAGGCAAAGAATTAACACCCAGCTACCCCTACACTCGGTTTCTTATCTGGATTAGATCCTGGTGCTGGAAATTTTTGAAAGAAAGAGCTTGCACCGCTCAAACATCGCATATACCGTATTTTTCGCTCCATAGGACGCTCCGGACCATAGGGCGCACCTCATTTTTAGAGGAGGAAACAAGGAAAAAAAATATTTTTCTGGTTTTCCTCCTCTAAAAGCCCTGTTTTGTTTTGTTTTTTGTTTTGTTTTTGAGGATCAGCTAAAAGTTTTGCAGCTTTTTTTGCAAAGGGAAAAGCCCTGGGGTTTGGGGTTTTTTTTTTTTTTTGGAGGATCAGCTAAAGGTTTTGCTGCTGTTTTTGCAAAGGCAAAAGGCCTTTTTTGAGAATCAGCTAAACGTTTTGCAGCTTTTTTTGCAAAGGGGGAAAAGCAAAGCTCCTTTTGCAAAGGGGGAAAAGCAAAGAGGAAAAGCCCCATTTTTATGGGGTTTAACTCACATTTCTGAAAAATCTTAAGGAAAGGGAGCCATTTCTACTGTTTTCAGACAGATAATCTAATCAGCCAGTCACATGTCCTAGGGAAACAAACAACCTCCCTCTGCAGCACATTCAACAAAGGAGGGCGGGGCTGAAAGGGAGCTAGGGATTCTTATCTCTCTCCCGATCTCTTGCTGATCAGCTGCTGAGCGGGGTCCTTTCAACACTCCCTTTTCTCTTTGTAAAATAAAAAGCACAATCTGCTTTTGGCCCCTGGGCAATTCAGCTCCAGGGACCACCATTCGCTCCATAAGACGCACAGGTATTTCCCCTTACTTTTTAGGAGGGAAAAAGTGCGTCTTATGGAGCAAAAAATACGGTAGTTTGGTGCTAACTAGTTAAATAGGCATGATTGCAAAACACTTTATGGTCCAACTGCTGCGAGGTAGGGGGGAATTGTTGGTTTGACTGGGATTAAAACATGCCAGAGAATATGCCTAACTTGTGAGGACAACATATAAAAGAGAGCCCAGGGCGGAGGTAAGATGCTGGTGCTGTATCACTTTGGCAGCAGGGCAGCAGTGGAGCTGCTCTATGTGTGATGTCCTTTACATAATGCATACATGATGGGGGGCTATTGACTCCTGTGACCCTGAAACTGGAAAAGTGTACCCATTTTAATCAGAGATGATAACATTTGAGAAACACTCGCATGATGCATCATGAATAATATCCTTTACAAGCACACATTTACCTGATCAACTTCAAAATGCACAAATCCCTACTCTGGAGTGGAGAACATGATAAAAAGATTTGGGGAAAGCAAAACTAAATACAGATGAAATCCTCTTCCAATGTGTCAGGAAGGGAGGAACAAGCAGTACTGAGGCTCACTTGGGCTTGTTCTATCTTTTGCACATCATGCTAAACCTTCATCTTCTGTGATGTGCAACTATGACTATTGTTCGATGCGTTGCTTGCCATACAGTAGTGTCTAGCATTAGCCAGCGTTTCATAGGTGGCCCGTTAATGGTACCTTTAGAAATCCTACCGTATTTGACATAAAACGTTCAATGACAAATAGCGTCTGACAGAATTTGATACAGACCATGCTGTGTTAATTAATATATATGGGTGATTTGTCCGTTATAGGATTTAAATATTTGAAATTGCCAAAATCAAAGCAAAAATGTTTGCATTACAAATTTTCGCATTTAAAATGCAGTGTGACTAATACTTCAAAAGTTCTCATTCTGGTAGAACAGGATATGAATTCTGAATATTTACAAACATTAAAATCAACCTTAAAATAAAGTATATTGCATTATGGTGGTGGGAGAGGGATAAAGCATTTGATGCTTAATTTGGAATTAGCTAACGTCTGCTAAGTAATGTTACAGAGTTATAACTGAGAGCATCCATGGATGGACTGACAGAAGTTTTGGCATAAAAATGACTATAAATATGGGAATATTCGTATGTACATTTATGCATTGACAGATCATAGTTATGTATAACTATCAATATACTATGAATATAGTGTAAAGTGCAATGTAAACAGAAAAGATAAAATGCTCAAGCTACAATTTACTCCTATTTGTGACTAATACAGTTTAGTTAAAACAACCTATCATTTTGAGCTAATGTCTCTTCTCTTTCAGATCGGCAGTGGTTAAATCAATAGTTAATGATGTTCGTCATGTAATTTGAGCATCTAGTTTGTTTATGCTAGACCAACTTTATCCATACTCCAAACAAATTATCTCTTATAATCACCAGCCTGAAGATAAATCTGTAAATGTTTTTCTGATGATAGTGCTGTGGTTGGCAGGTGTTAAAAGTGCCTCCCAGGGACAAGGATTGAAGATGGGCTTGTTCCCACAAACCCTGCAGGCGAGGATGTTTAGCTCTCTAGCCTGTCATCTGCGAAGGAGCCTTGTATGGTGCCCTGCTAATGAAATCTAATGGGCAAAGGTCATATATCTTTATGAAGAAAAATACAGAGCTGGGGAGTGATGAATGGGCTGCTCTGTAGGTTTCAGTGGATGCTGCTTAGGGATAAAATCCACATTTAAACCGTGCTGTGGATTGCTTGGCATTCTGCATCCTTTTCACCATAAACACACACTATGTGCGTGGTATTTCAAAATACACACAAATGGAGTCTTACTACAAAGCTGTATGTGAACATGGAAAAAGCCCACAGTTGTTTAGATATAAAATTACAGAGCTGCCAGATGGAAAGGATTTATTGTAACAACAACAACAGTTACTATGTATTTTTGCCCTGCCCATCTGGCTGGGTCTCCCCAGCCACTTTGGGTGGCTTACAACATATATTAAAACATCACACATTAAAAACTTCCCAAAACAGGGCTGCCTTCAGATATCTTCTAAATGTTGTATAGTTCTTCATCTCCTTGACATCTGAAGGGAGGGTGCCACTACCGAGAATGCCCTCTGCCTGGTTCCCTGTAACTTTACTTCTCGCAGTAAGGGAATCAGCAGAAGACCCTCAGAGGAGGACCTCAGTGTCTGGGATGAACGATGGGGGTGGAGATGCTCCTTCAGGTATACTGAGCCGAGGACATTTGGGCTTTAAAGGTCAGCACCAACACTTTAAATTGTGCTCAGAAACGCATTGGGAGCCAATGAAGATCCTTTAGTGTTATATGGTCCTGGTGGCCATTCCATGTCACCAGTCTAGCTGCTGCATTCTGGATTAGTTGCAGTTCCGTTTCACCACATAGAGCGCATTGCAGTAATCCAAGCGGGAGATAACCAGAGCATGCAGCACTCTGGCGAGACAGTCCACGGGCAGGTAGGGGCTCAGCTGGTGTACCAGATGGAGACAGTAGACAGCTTCTCTGGTCACAGAATTGGCCTGCGCCTCCATGGACAGCTGTGAGTCCAAAATGACTCCCAGGCTGCGCACCTGGTCTTTCAGGGGCACAGTTACCCCATTCAGGAGCAGGGAGTCACTCACACCTGCCTGCCTTCTGTCCCCCCAGAACAGTACAGTCGTACCTCGGCTCCTGAACGCCTTGGAGGTCAAACGTTCTGGCTCCCGAACGATCAAAAGCCGGAAGTGAGTGTTCTGGTTTTCAATCTTTGTTTGGAAGCAGAACATCTGGCACGACTTCTGCTATTGTTTCTGGTGTGCCTGCACAATCAGAAACCAATCAGACACTTTGACTTAGTGTCAGGTTACCCATGTCCATAGAGGTGAACGCCAGGTCTAAGGCATGTCCGTGACTATGAGTTGGGCCAAACTTATTCAGGGACAGCCCCATGGAGGCCATGCTCTCCATCAGGGGCGTAGCAAGCCTCTCCGCCACCCGGTGCGGCGTGTGCGGAGACACCCCCCTGGGGGTGGGGCACTGTGATGTCACGACGCACGCATCATGGCGGGCTGGGCAGAGCCGCAGTGCGGAGGCGAGGGGCGGGTCAGAGAGGGAGGGGTGTCACCCCTCTTTGCTGGCCCGCCCCTCACCACCCTGCCGAGCCAGCGCTGAAAAAAGTCTTTTAAAAAAAGGAGAAGGAAGGGAAAGCAGCCTGCTTTCCTTTCCTTCTCCTTTTTTAAGGGCTTTTTTCAGTGCTCGGCTGGGCGCTGGGCAGAGTGAGGGGCAGGCCAGAGAGGGAGGGGTGTCACCCCTTCTTGCTGGCCCCGTCCGTCCCTCACCTTTGCCGAGCCAGCAGGAAAGGCGCCGGTGGCAGGCCAAGGGACGAGCCGATTGCGGGGGCGGGGCCCCGCCCCAAGTGTCACCCCCCCCTCAGGTGAAGTCCTCATGAAGTCCTGAGTGGCCTCTTGTAAGGTTGTGTCGGCATGGATGTTAAAATCCCTTAGGGCAGCCAAACTAGGTGTCTCCAGGAGAAGAACGTCTGCTGCAACCTGAAGCAGCTTGGGCAGGGAATCCTTGGTGCAGCAGGGAGGTCAATATACCAAAAAAAGTTGAGAAAAATGATGACTTGCAGTGCACTGCTATCCATGTCTTCTCAGAAGTTCACCCCACTGAATTCAGTGGAACTTACTCTCAGGTAAGTGTATAGGCTTGTATCCTTAAACATTATTGGTAATACTAGTAATGACAAATAATAAAGTTAAACAACCCTAGGGTCATTGACATTATCATCATTAATTGAATTTATATACCGCCCGATACCCGGAGGTCTCAGGGTGGTTAACATCTGAACAATACATTAGGGGTGGGGAACCTATTGTAGTCTGAGGGTCACATGTCAGCCAGGAGGAAAACGTGGATGGGCAGAGCAGTGGATGTGGCTCTCGCTTTTGAAGAGTAGGCGACATTCCAGCTGTGCAAAATCCAGAGTTTTCTGCATGCACACACAACATCTGTCTAGGCAAGCAAGGGGCAGGTCAAGGACACATTCCAGCCAGGCAAAATGACAGTAGGTCCACGGTACAAAGGGTGTGGCCTGGAGAGATGGGTGTGGTCTGGGGACAGTTGTGAGGGCTAGAGACAGAGATCTGGAGGGTTAAATTCAGCCCCTGGGTCTGAGGTTCCTCACTCTTACTGTCAATCAACAAGGCTGCGTTATGAGAATGTAGAATTTTCACAATCTTTCTTGATGTTAAGTTGTTTGTGGATGCATACAAGTCAGGTCCTTTAAGAAATCTATAATCTGAAGTTGGAGTGAATTAAAGACAGCAGATACTGTTGGATCATTACTTTTTTTTGGAGATAATATCAGTTCATTTGCTGTAGTTCTACTGCTGTGCTAAGAGACAGTTCAATAAATCAACACAGGCTTGATGGATTCTACAATCTATTACAATGAGTGCACGGAAGAGGAAAGAAATCTCTTAGCGTTCCCTCTTTGACAAAAGGGTATGCAAAGAGCCTGAATGGTTGAATGGTTGATTAATTTTGCTAGACATTTTCTTGACAGCAAGAAATGTGTTTTCGTATTACCATGTTTGCATGAGACTTATGCTGCATGGTACAAATTACTGAATATAAATTCACACCTGAGACGATTTTATTAGAATAGACAGCTCTTGGTCAGTAAGTAGGAAGGTCATTTTTCTGCACAGTTTAGTGCTCTATTACCTGCAGAAAAGCCAAAGGCATTTTGCCAGGATGTGCTTTCTCATCTAAGTCTACTATCAAATATTTCATGTTTTACTGTTAATTTTGCATGAGCGTAGGTGCGGATCATAGATCTGTTGAAATAACTTTTAAAAGTGGCGTTGAATGCAAACAACCAAGAGCTCGAATGGCAGTTCTGTGCTTCAGTGCTCAAAATAATAAACAAGAATGTGAACTTTTATGGTCCCCATAAAAGTAGACCACACCACTTCTTATTTCGGAAGGTTTTCTGAATCAGCTTTGGATAGTTATGAGACAATTGTACTTTATCACTTCAGGACGTTCCTGATGCCTATTTCTGCAGAATACCTGACAACAGGAAAACTGTGTATCTGCCTTTTATGTTGTGGGAAACAAATGGGTTATTGACATCCCCCCCCCTTTGTCATATAATTTTCATTTATTGTATAAGGGTGTTTTCACATAAAATGCCTGGAATCAATTTAATATATAATGCAAGTATAAAATCTCCTTGCACTATGATATACATGAAATTCTCTATCGCTCATCTAAACATTTACAAATAGCACGGGAGAGGCTTAAATGCATATTTAAAGGCTGGAATTTTATATACACTACATGGGAGTAAGACCCATGGAATTCAGCGAGATTTGCTTCTGAGTATATGTGCATAGGATTATGCTGTGTCATAAATGAAAATGGCCTCAGAATTTCCCTAACCCAGTGGTTTTCAGCCAGTGTGCCATGCCACCCTGGGGTGTCTTGAATGATGGTCAGGGGTGCTGTGGGCAACACTGGCCTCTTTCCCTCTTTCCTCCCCTCCCTCATCTGATGCTGTCTCAGATTTTTGCCTCCAAAAGGCTTGCGCAGCTGTTATTGCAGCATCCCTGACTACAAGCTCCGCATGCGAATGGCGTCTCTGGGACTGGCCAAGGGGTGCTGGTTGCCAGGAGCAGAGGCAGCATCGGAGTAAGCAAGCAAGCAAGCAAGCGGGAGCCCAGCCAGCCAGTCCACCAGCCCTTGCTGTTGGGAATGGACATACAAGTCCCAGGTCCCTGTGGGGAAGTGTGAGGAGGCACCTCTGTGGGGTCAGGGGGCAGCTCAGAGATCAGGGGCAGCAACTGTGGCTGCCCAGAGGACTCCCAAGGAGAGGGGAGGGGAGAGGAGAAGAGGCTGAGGGAACACTCCACAAGGGAGGGTGTCCGAAAAGGGGTGAGAGGCTGCCAGCTCTGCAGGCAAGGGGTGACATATCTGGGCTCCTAAGCCCCCCAGGGGTGGCACAGAAAGAATGTAGTTGGCCAAGGAAGCTGTGGACTCAAAAAGGTTGAAAACCTCTGTCCTAATCTAATCAGCCTCTTTGGTTTTGAATAGCTCTAGGAATAGTTTATTATTCCCTTTTAAAGTTGTTTTATTGTATTCTATGGTTTCTTTTGCTGTGTTAGTTCTTATTTATTCTTTTTGTTATTTAATTGGTTCTATTTGTGTTTATTTTTTATTTCTATTACAGCACTTTAAAGTCATCCTGTTTTATTTAAACTATATCACAGGGCATTCAATCTTTTCGTGTTGTCTTTTTTGTTATTCCTGTTACTGTTATTACCAGCTTGGATCCAGAGAGGCACTGGCTGGACGTTGACTTTTTCTGCCACCCCAGCAACTCCTGGAGATCCCCAAAAGCCCTTCCTGAGGATTAGGCGACCCTCTTGAATGAGATGACTTGGGGGGATGAATGAGAAAGGGAGGACTGCTGAAAACTGGGTGAAAGCAACTTCCATGGTGGGAGGTGGGGAGAGCTGCCAGTGTTGTTATAACACCCAACACTGCCCATGTGTGACTTACCGTAACTAGCCAAAACCATTGCTTTGACCAAGGAATTTGTTTGGCAAGTTTGCTCTTATACATTCTGAGCCACACATGCAGGATCACAGGCTTGGAAGGGGCACAGAGTATTATTCAGACTGATGTCCCAAACTCAAAACACTACCGAGAAAAAGAGGTCTGCCGCACACCTACAAACAGCTTCCCAATACATACCCTTTATCAGTATCATAGGTACCTTATGGACCTCCTGGTAGGCGGAAGGAGGATGGAAACAGAACTGAAATTAATTGGCTCTGCCTCTCATTCTCTCTCTCTGTTTTTGATCTCTCTGCCGCCCGCTCTACCAGTCACAATGGGCAGCAGCTACACAGTCACTGAGGTATTGGAGGTATTCACTGTTAGTGGTTTCCCGTGGCTTATATCCATAAGGAGCCATGGTTCTGTACTGTGGAACTTGCTCCAAGAGCCATGGGTTGAATTCTGTAGAACTCACTCCCAGGACTCAGCTACACGGGTCAATTTATTGTATAACATTATAAATGCATTATAAAAACGTGACATCCAAAGTCAATGAAAATTTCTATTGGGAGCTGAACATTTTTATAGCATTTTTTGCTTTGATAATAATTTTTATTAATTTTCAATTACAATAATCCAGTAATAGCCTCATTATAACAATGCCAAATTATAATACAATTACTAATATCAATCATTCAGATGCCAAATCATATGATTTAGGTCTTTTATAGCATTTTATAGCATTTTTATATCTGTGTAGATCCAGCCCCAGTAAAGATCAGATAGGCTCCCTTAAAGGTAAAGGGACCCCTGACTGTTCCTGCTGAATTATTATTAGTATTTATTAGATTTATATACTGCCCTTCATCATAATATCTCAGGGCGGTTCACAGAATAAAATGCAGGATAAAAACAGGTAAACAATTGAAACAAAACAGCAAAACAATAACCCCCACCTCCCACAGACACATTTGAAAGGTTGTAGGGTATTAATTAGCCAAGGGCCTGGTTGAAGAGGAACATTTTCTGCTGGCGCCTCAAAATATATAATGAAGGCACCAGGCAAACCTCCCTGGAGAGAGCATTCATTCCACAAATGGGGAGCCAGAGAAGGCCCGTTCTCATTTTGCCACTCTCTGGACCTCACATGGAGGAGACACACAAGGGTCTCAGGGGACAGGGGTGTCAACTCGCCCTTACGATTGTGGGTGCCCAACACTGCAATACAAACGTGTGCCGCCACATGCCTGCACATGCCTCTGCCTCCGTGCCTCCGTGTCCGAGGGCCCCCCCCCCCGAAAGGGTGCCTCACTCGCTGGCTGTGGAGGGCGGAGCTGAATTGCTTCTCTCTTGAAGGCGGTGTCCAAGCACTCACGCTCCCCTGGAGTTGGCTCCTATGTCAGATGAAGAACTGGGGTGGTTTATATAGGGAGAACTGCTGCTTTTTAAAGTAAGCTTCTGATTTTTATGGATATTTTTAAACTGATATTATCTCTGTTGTAACCTTATTGCCTTCTGCCAACCTAGCAGTTCGAAAGCACATCAAAGTGCAAGTAGATAAATAGGTACCGCTTTGGCAGGAAGGTAAACGGTGTTTCCGTGCGCTGCTCTGGTTCGCCAGAAGCGGCTTAGTCATGCTGGCCACATGACCCAGAAGCTGTCTGCGGACAAACGCCAGCTCCCTCGGCCTATAGAGTGAGATGAGCGCGCAACCCCAGAGTTGTCCGCGACTGGACTTAACTGTCAGGGGTTTATCTTTAACCTTATTGTACACTACTGAAAAAGCTTTATGTTGGGCTTCATAGAGATGGCTGAAATAAATAAATACAAATAAATAAATGAAGTGTTGCCTCTCTCCAGAGTAGCGCTGAGTAACTCGTCTTGTCAGCACAAGGGTTTCTGCTTGTGGAGAAGCTTCCCTCTCTCTACCCTCTTCATGCCTCCAAATGTATTCTAGGTGTTTCCCTGACACTTTGGATCAGATTTGGGGAGGATACAGGGCCAACACAAGAAGGAGAGGAGAAATGGAAATCCTTGCGCAGAAGGGACATGCTAGTTGGATACTGCCCACAATACCTCAAATTTCTTTGAGGGTTTTTCTATGCTGTTTCCTTCCTTACAAATTTGTGATCTAAAACCAACAATTGCAATAGGAAGGATAAGGGAAGCAGAGAAATTGAGGGAAATGGAAGTATAGGAAAATGGATTTTGAGCAACAAATGACACCTTAAAGACTTACAGAAGGAAGGGGGGAGGGGAGGGGGGCGTGGGCTTAACTAGCCTGCCAATCCACTACTAGCAGTAGGGTGCTGATGCCTGCCACATCCCATTCCCTGCCTCCTCTCTCCCACCCTGGTCACAAAAGTTGCTACTAGCTAGCAGCTATACTGTCGGAGCAGGTTGTGCAAAAGCACTTTCACTGGATATTGACAAAAATATGATATGTAGTGCAGTAAAAGTGAACTATTAATGCTCACTTAAACATAAGCCCTGTTGAGTTGCAATTCCCAAATAAATAATTGAAAAAAGATTTCATCAAGATGCTGATTATTGAGTCATAGTTGCACCACAAGAAAACAATGCCAGACAGTAACTAAGGGGTTTTCAGCAGCATATGGAGAAGAAACACCATGGGGCTTCTGCAGCAGCACAACTGGCCACATTCATCTGCCCCAGCTGCAACTAAACATGTCTGTTCCATATCAGTCTCTACAGCCACAGTATGTGCTATAACAGTTTGACTACAGCCCCAGAGGCACACACCCCCATTGTCTCCTGAGACAGACAGATGTCAACCATGGGGAAGAACAGGGTGGCCCAGAGGGACTGGAGGAAGATGAGCAGTGGGTTGGAACTGGGAGGAGTAGCTTGTTCTTGGAAGTCACAGTAAGTGAAAGACAGGTGCAGAATTAATTCAAGCATTTTTGAGACACACAGCTTCACATGTTCCACAATCACCATGTTTATCTGTGGCATTCTCCATTAATATGAAAAAGGCTAAATTTGAGATACGTTCTTCTTCTTTTTACCATACATATAATGTTCTTATCCACTAAGCTGCAATCATGGGATTGGTAAGAAATTGTCTAGGAATCCTCATACTTCCTTGGCCCGATTCTCATGACTTAATGAAAGATGCCTGCCTGTTGTAAATTTATGGAATACTGAGTGCAATCTAGTTTTGTATGTTGCTAATTCCACAAGGTTCAATACTGTGTGTGTGTGTGAGAGAGAGAGAGACACACAGAGAGAGAGAGCATGCAATGATTAATGTGACAAAAATATGTGTTTTTATTTTTCTTTGATGACATTACCTGAAAACTTTTATTAAAAAATGGCCCACTCCTGTTTCCAGGAGAGGGTTTGCAGTAATTAGCTCAAATTTTTCAACAAATGGCACACAGGCTGTTGGCACGGCATGTGTGCAATAACATTGGTGTTTACCCTATTATGTTGCAATTTAAAAGATGTCATAAAGTTTGTCAGTGAGTTCACAGTAAGAAAAAAGAAACAGAAATACTGACCGTGACATATGATGAGGCTATAAATATATATAGTCTACATAGTGAAGTTCAACATATCCCAGCTTGAGGATTGTTGGGGTTCATGACATAATTGCCAATTGTGAGACGGGGAAAAAACACAGTAATGAGGAAAGAAATATATTCCTCATTTGTACTTTGTGATGGTTGGGTATTTTTAGCAAATGAGTTGTCAGCAGAAAGGCTTCATTAGACCCATCAGGATATCTGCCCATGAATAACGGATCCCAAACGGTACTGACAGTTTCCTTGAGCCAAAATGATGGAGCACCTCTGACAAAAGCCATATTGTGCTCTCCATGTGAGAAGTGTGAAGAACAAAAGAGGCATCTTATTCTTAATTTGGTCAGGTTAATATTGACACAGTTAGTTCCTCCAAAGAGTCAAGATGTATGTGCAATGTACATTTATACAGGACTCACTTGGGTAATCAACTGTCAGATGCCATAAATCAGAAAGTATAACTATTGAGAAGGACGAAAACAAAACAAAAATCTATTCCCAAAGCTGTGTTTAAATTGGTATTATCTATTCCCAACGATGTAGGTTTGAAAATAAAGCTAGGGTAAAATAGTTTAATTCAACAAAAGAATATGTAACATCATATTTTCCAGTATATTTTTGTATATGGAACACTGTATTTCTGCATGTTGCACTAGAGGTGTATGTTGACTGAATTTATCATGTGCATGAATAAGTGCTGCAGCAATATTCAGATTTTTCACCTTGATCCTGAAATTAGTTCCTTAAAGGAAATTAGTTCCTTTGAAAACAATGGCAACTGGATGAAAGCATATGGGTTTTACAAGAATGGGAGATAAAAGGTCATAATCACTGTAATAGCATCTGATGAGTTCATTTCAAGAATTTCTAAGCTCCCTGTGTATTCGCTATAAAAATATTTTAAAACATAACTTCAGTGTCTAAAATATTAAAATTTAAGCGAGCAGTATAAAACATTTCTAACGAGGCAGACTTAACACAAAGAGCAGTAACAATTTATAGTAACACCTAATCTCTTTTACTAAATTTACTTAAAGTAGATTGAAATTTTAAAAATCATTTCTTATGTAATTGGAAATTTAATATAAATAAAAGTTAATTATGGTTCAAAACCTTTACGTATACATCCCCATAAATAAGGCAACTTATCAAAATATTAGAACAATTTATTAGAAGCTGAAGAGAAGGATGAATTAACTTTAGGTAAGAAGTGGGAACAATCATGGCAGTCAAAAGTCTCAGAAGAAGTGACACTGATTTGAACCAAGAGTAAATAACACTGAGTTCCAACTTAGCTCAATGTGTCTCAAATGAATTATGACTAACTTAGGTTCCATTTATTTCAGGGTGCAAATGAGTATGCTTATAAATTATTCCAGGTATTCAGTTTCTACAGCTTTAAAGGAGCTTAGTTTTTAATATAGTATATAATTTGTATTTGACTCCCACATGCAGCTTCCTGAAAATGGAAACAGCTGCAGTTGTGGCTTTGCACCAAAACTGCAGTATATTGAAGAGATTCCCATCTTATTGTTGGCATCTGTCTGTTTCAAGAGACAATGGAGTGTGCCTCCAGGGGAGAAGTCATAGTGCTGGAGGATCATTGCATCTATTGTGGCTGCAGATACCAGTAACTCGTACCTGCATTAACAGCACCAAAGTGAGCTGTCTTTGAATGCAGGGGAAGTCCTTAACTCACTGAGGGTTTGAGACTAATGGGCTCCCCTCATCTGGTTTAGCCAGCCAGTTGAAACTGTTCCTTGGGCGTGGCTGCTGTCACATGTTGACCGCTCTTAGGAGCCACAGGTGAGAGGGTGGGGACCAGAGGTGGACAAACTGCTCCAGAAGGACCACAATGTGTCCAGCCTGTGTCCTGCTCATCTCCCAACACCTCATACACTCCATTTCCAATAACCACCACCCAATAACAGGTGTATAATATTGCTTTATTGATAATACCAGATTATTTGAAACCAAACAAGATATAAAAATTGTGCCCTTTATGTTCATTATGGTTGCATTTTAAATATATTTTCACCTATTGAACTTAGGTGCACAAAATGCTTCAAAGCATAAGAATGGTTTATAAAGGTATGGTAGAGTCTATAACTGAAGGGTAGGGATTTCTATTTCTGATGAGAATTCCCTGACACTCCTAGTGCCGTCAGCCTGGCCTTGCTTGAGGAAGTATTACAGGTGAAACTCAAAAAATTAGAATATCATGGAAAGGTTCATTTCTTTCAGTAATTCAACTTAAAAGGTGAAACTAATATATGAGATAGACTCTTGACATGCAAAGCAAGATATGTCAAGCCTTTACTTGTTATAATTGTGATGATTTTGGCGTACAGCTGATGAGAACCCCAAATCAACAATTTCAACTTTGGGGTTTTCATCAGCTGTACGCCATAATAATCACAATTATAACAAATAAAGGCTTGACATATCTCGCTTTGCATGTCATGAGTCTATCTCATATATTAAACTCCAGCAGCTGATGAAAACAATTGCTTACATAAATGGACTTTTCCACGATATTCTAATTTTTCGAGTTTCACCTGTATTTCTCAGAATGAATCATTCTGAGCAAGGTTTCCCCCAGAGATCATCTGTACTGCTTCTGCTGCTCTGCCTTGGCAAATTCTGCTTAAAGTTTAACAGAATTAAATTGCTAAATTTCAAAGGCTTACAGTTTATTTCTTGGCGTGCCCTTCAAAGAAGAAAAGGTAAAAAGTCCCTTGCACGGTCTCTAGTCCTATATCATGGGTGTGGGTAGATGTCAATATTGTGGGATTTGCATTGTTTCTTTCCTAGAAACTCCCAAAATCCACTATCTGAAGTCAATTTTAAATTAGGGTCTGAGAAAAGGAGTTGATAAACACACGGAATTGCAAAACTTTTTGAGTTTATTGTAGCCCAGGAATTTGCTTTCAGTATTGGAGTTCACAGTCACACAAAAATCTATTCTTGGTTTTCTCTACAAGGCTTCTTCATTTCAGCCGTCTAATTTGTTATTTAAAAAGATAAGTTGCTGTTGTTAAACAATTGGGAGTCATAAATCCTTGTTGATCTACTGCAAATTGCACAGAGATGTCCTAGTACTGTAGATCCTCATCTACCCCTTCTCTCCCCTGCTTATTCACTCTATTTTGGGTGCATGCCAAGGTGTACAGCACAGGAAAAGCACGCAAAACTGCAGAAAACCCACCCCAGACAGTTCAATGTATGAAATAATATTTTTCCTTCCTAACATTTGATGAAGTGTTTTTCATTTTCATTTTAACTTAAGGGGAAATAGACACATTTTCTAGACACGTCTGAGTAGATTAATAAATAGTATTTGTACACACACAGGCTAAAAAGTAATTTATCAGATAGAAGACAGATGTGTGGAGTTTAGAATGGGAGGGAGTGACTAAGTGCCCACCTGAATATACAGTTGTGGTGTGTTGTTGATGAACTGCTGTTGATTTAGGGAGAACGTTGCTTAGTAGCAGCATAAAAGCCAATAATGTCATAATGTTCTTTGCCAGAGTACAATACATTTTCTCAAATGCAAACAGCGCAAGCCAAAGGGGGACAAAGAAACTCACTTAAATGTGTTCTTTGTTTTACTAAGGTATTGCAATAGGCAAAAATAAAGATGTTAAAGCACACTGAATGTATATCATTAACTTGCAATGCAAAATGACAAGGTTTTTCTTGTTTTGAAAAATGGATCTAGTCTTTGCTGTTATTTCAGAAAGACTGAATTATGGTATTGTTTGGGGTAAGATTCCTTGTTTTGCCGAAGGTTTTCGTTTTTCACCTGAAAAGACATGGTTACTATCCCACAACTCTGGAAATGTATGGCATACATAGGTGTGGAGCAGATCACATGGGACATCTCAAGTTGTGATGTTGGTGGATTTTAGAGGCTCTTCCAGAAAAGCTTTGTATTTTGCATTCATCCTGATTTACTTGCACAAATCTTATTTAGAGATTAGATTATTTCAGGTCTTTATTGAGCTTTCATTCTGAATTATTTGCAAGAAGGTTAAACAACCTACATTCACCCTGATTTGCTTGTGAGGTGTTTATCTTCCTCATCATTTTCATGACAGTAGAAAGTCTGTTTCCTTTTTGGAGTGAATTTGTTGCCTAAGGTGACAGAGGGCTTTAATCCACTTTAATTGTGCAAACCTAAATTTCCCGTTACATGATTGACCACCTGGGAAGGTTCAAAAGTGGACACACAGAGAGACATATAGACATCTGCTTTGGGCTGGGCTTATTTATTATCTGAGCCTAAATTAATTTTGGTTTTGGTTTTAAAATTAGCTCAACCAAGACTGAACTGCCTTAAAACTCACATTTCAACAGCTGCTTTAGCTGTGGGAGGAGATTTTCCTTCATCATTCCTTAGAACCTAAATCCTTACCAACAGTTGCATGTGATTCTTGGTTTTTGTTCCACTTTCTCTCACTACCAGGTAAAAAGCACTTGCAAGTTAAGTCTTAGAAAGGTGGAGGCAGGAAAAAAATAATCTGCTGGGAAGGCGGGTGGCGCTGTGGTCTAAACCACAGAGCCTAGGGCTTGCTGATCAGAAGGTCAGTGGTTCGAATCCCCGCAATGGGGTGAGCTCCCGTTGCTTGGTCCCTGCTCCTGCCCACCTAGCAGTTAGAAAGCAGGTCATAGTGCAAGTAGATAAATAGGTACCGCTCCGGCGGGAAGGTAAATGGTGTTTCCGTGCGCTGCTCTGGTTCGCCAGAAGCAGCTTAGTCATGCTGCCCACATGACCTGGAAGCTGTATGCCAGCTCCCTCGGCCAGTAAAGCGAGATGTGTACCGCAATCCCAGAGTCGTTTACAACTGGACCTAACCGTCAGGGGTCCCTTTACCTTTACCTTTATAGATCTTTTTAAGATTTGGGGGATCTCTTCAGAAACATCCAGGCTCTTCTCTGAAAAAGCTTGGAAAGAATATCCCCATTCCAAATTGAGATGGGGGAGCCGCCCATAGTGTTCTCTTGCCTCAGTATGCATGAAATGTAGCTTGGTTCCAGTTGCTTATATAAGACGGCAGTGTAGCTAAAAATGTTCAAATAATAATAAATCCCATAAACATTAATCACTTTGGTTCATGCTCAAAATGTACTTGTCGGTGTAATCCTAAAATATATCTCTATTCTTCCTGAGGTGGAGCACAATACTTCAAGTCGTAATGCTGTTTGGTAAGGACAGACTGTGCTACCTGGCATGTGATTACCAGCACCTGCTTGGCCGCCTTCTCATAGATCTTGCAAGGTTTCTTGACACTTTCAGAGGACTTTGTAAGTCACTGTCAGCCTTCCTACCAGTGATGGCTTCTCAATGGCTCTCTGGCTGTCAATCAGAAATGAAGTGGGTTGATGGCAGAAGAGATGGGGTGATGGGATGCAGTCCCCTAATTAGTATAAAAGGAGTATAAAAGCTTTCTTGGTTCCAGATGAGCAGGTGGCCAAGAGCATTGATAAATGGAATGGGGGGGGGCTTGTAGGACTCTTCACAGCCCCCTGAAGAAATTAGTCAGAACAGGATGATAGGGAATAGCAGAGATGGAACACCCACCCTTATTTATTTATTTTCTTACCTTTATATCCCATCTTCATTCCACCATGGAACCCAAAGTAGAACCATCCTGTCACTGACCAGCCTCAAACATGCTTAGCTTTACCAAGTTGATGGCCTCATGTGCCTTCAGATCATACCCTGGGACTTTGGTATCAGCCAGGGGAGGACTTTGTGGTTTGAAATGTGCCACGGAATGCAATTAAAAGTGTAGGATGAATTCCCCACCACAAATCTGAATGAATGCAGAATGTATGCTTCTTGTCATATAACTGCCCCCTAAACAAATCAGATGCTTATTAAAGACCAGGCAGAATCTAATTACTGTGTAAGCTTTGTGCAAGTAAATCAGGATGAATGCTGAATAAGGCTGTCTGGATGTGTTTACTATGCCTATTCTGCCTTGGTCAGACCACACCTGGAATACTGTGTCCAATTCTGGGCACCACAATTTAAGAGGGATGTTGACAAGCTGGAACATCTGCAGAGGAGGGCAACGAAGATGATCAAGGGTTTGGAAACCAAGCCTTATGAGGTACGGTTGAAGGAGCTGAGTATGTTTAGCCTGGAAAGAAAGAGACTGAAAGGAGATATGATAACCATCTTCAAAGATTTAAAAAGCTCTCACATGGAGAGTGGAGCAAGCTTGTTTTCTCTTGTTCTGGAGGGTAGGACTCGAAACAGTAGCTTCAAGTTACAAGAAAGGAGGTTCTGTAAGAGCTGTGTGACAGTGGAACAGTCTTTGGGAGATTTCTGCATTGCTGGGGGCTGGACTAGATGACTCTTGGGGTCCCTTCCAACTTGATGATTCTAGTATTCTTGTGAAAGTATAAACATATGTCTAATGTTCTTTTAACTTTTAGCACTACAATAATTAGTGGGGTCCACAAGAGTATGGACAAGATCCCGATGCGTTCATCGTTAGTTTGATTAGCCATTCCAGTTAGCTCTGGATGTTAACCAATAGAAAAAATCCTTCAATAAGAAGTAATTTTGTCATATTTCAGGACTGCCTGTTTCACAGAAACATGACCGGAGATCTAAAAGCATTTGTAGATAAGTATGGCTTTGATGTCCTTGTCATTTTGGCCAGCTACTTATCAGAAGAAAGGCAAGAAAAAAGGCAGATAGCAGTTTATTCAGAAAACATGGAGATGGGAAATCAGGTAAGTATCCTGAAGGAAAGAGTAAAGTAATGCTTCTGTGTTCTAGAACAGAAATGCATCATTACATTCCCTGTTGGTCTTTTAGTTATGCAATAGCATAGGATGTATGAGTCATAGAAATTACATTTATTGAGTGCATTGTTATCTGTGAGCAACGATGCAATAAAAACACCATTAGATGATTAAAGGAGTGGTGAGGGAGAAAAGAGAAAACAAATTGTCATCTTGTTTAAAATAAAGAAAATAATTTTATACAATGTACCTAATTTGGATCCTTTCTCATTTCATAAACATCTTGAGATTTGTCCACATTCCCCCAACCCAAGACTTCCTCGTTAGAGAAATATTAACCACAAAATATATCAGTGTAATTGCCCTAGTCCTGTATTTCTCTGCCATTTTAAAGTCTAGAATTGCTGTAATTTATTACCACCAGGCTAGGTGCTTAAGTGGATAAGAAGGACTGAAAGCAGGAATTTGTGATTTTAATGTGGATTTTTAAATCTGATACTGTTATGTGTTCTGTTTCTTTGCTTCTAAAGCCCCCTAATACACCTCTAGCCAAAAGTCACTAGATTATTCTTCTAAAAAGAAAACTTACTCAATAAAGTTTGTTTTTAACTTTAAATTATGCAACAGACATAATAAATAGCACTGCTTTTTTCTCAACAGATTTGTTGTGAATTAGAAGAATGTCAGAATCCTTGCCTAGAACTGGATCCTCTGGAATATGGATGTGATCAATTCCTCATTTATCACCAAGAAAATTCTTCAGCCAATTGCGATGAAATTTTTCTGCTAATGAAAGATGTTATCAGCAGGAGACATCCAGAAATGGCACCAAACAGTAGAACATCTTCCACTGAAGCGGTTGCTGGAAGTGCTCCACTTTCTCAAGGATCTTCTGGTATTATGGAGCTGTATGGCTCTGACATTGAGCCACAGCCAAATGTTGTCAACTTTATAGAGAACCCTCAAGATCATAATGGATCTGTCCAAGCCCATGCTGATGCTAATGTAGATCTTGTGAGTCCAGACAGTGGGCTTGCTACTATTAGAAGCAGCAGATCTTCCAAGGAGAGCTCAGTTTTTCTTAGTGACGATAGCCCAGTAGAAGGAGCAGCATCTCATCACAGTTTCCTTTCTGGTTTTGATTCCTATAGTCCCATTCCTGAAGGAGCAGTAGCTGAAGAAGAAAAATCTCAGCCTAGGAACAGCAGCAACAATTTTGATCTATTCAACTTTGATTTAGCACCAATGGCTACAGTTCAGATGGATTCTTCTCATTCTGTGGACTGTTCCCCTCCTGATGACTGCTCCCATGACAGTGGTTCATCCGAAGGACAACCACCAACTGACTCAAAAGTAATTAATGAGACAAATCTAGCAGAATGTGACATTGCAAATTATTCAACTGATTTACCAATGACAAGAAAGGAAGAAGATGACACAATAAAATTTAATGAGTGTAGCCACCGGCAAGAACACCCTAGTATGAAAGACCTAGAAAATGACTCTTCCTCTCATCCTAAAGTGTTGAACAATGTTGAGAGGAGAACTCCACCAATCTCTATGAACAGCCATTTGGAATCTCCACCTTTAGATGATGGGCCATCTTTATTTTGCCCACAAGATATAATTAAAGAAAATAATGAAACTGATCATGTGAACAGTTCTCAGTCTCGTACAAGATATGGGAGCTGGTGGGATGGGTTTCAAATAGATTCCAAAAATGCTGTTACATGGAGTTCAACTGAACCAGAATCTGTATTTCAGAGTCCTGATTCATGGAAAGAATATAAAACAAGTCTATTACTGAAAGAGCAAACTGATAGAAGAGCTTCAGACTCAGTCTGTATACAAGAGCAGCAGAAGTGTATGGATTTTTCAAGAGTAGGCATTTGGGAGAACAAGTTTGGTGCTGCCCAAGTTAAACAGGATTTGGGATGCCAACAAAAAGACAATGAACAACCAATGGAGGACTTTGCTAGCATGTGGAATACCAATCAACCAGTTCCTGCAATTTCTGGTTCATGGGGTAATACCAACAGTAATGGTAGACACATCAACATAAATTCACCTAATGTTTGGGCAGAAATTGATCATGATGGTTCTGGACATTCAGAGAGTACATGGAATGTTCCTCAGGTAGATTTTGATCATATTTCCCCAATGAAACTTGATACATGGGTTATGTCTAACTGTTCACCAGAACACTCTGAATGCAATGATTCTGAACATCTAAACAGTCAAGTAGACCTAGGATCAAAGAACGAAGGACAAGATAGTTCAATAAAAAACAACAGAACATATGAAAATGCAAATAATGATACGAGTGGTATGCTGAAGAATGTTAAATTGGCTATGGAACACCAAAGGGATACTGTACCTAAACCCAAAGAATTTGAAAATACCAATGGATGGGCCATGTATGACACAAACATTAGAAAAGAGGCACTTGGAAACCTTGTCTCGTGGGAAGACCCCTTCCTGTCATATAGAGAATCAGACTTTAACACCTCAAATACATGTGACGATTTTATTGTTTCTCCACCGGATACAAATTATTCAACATCTGACTCCTATGTATCACCAACGGGGGTTGGAGATGAAAAAGAGAGTGAGGGCAAACATTATGAGCCAATCTTGGATCAAATGGTAAACATAAGCTCAGGTGAACCTGCAAAATACAATTTTGGAGATTTGAAATTACCACAGACATCAGCTGTATGTTCCACTGATTCTGACGATGGAAGTAGAGGCCCTTGGGAAGCACCACTTAATAATAAGAACCAACTGGAAGCAGTACATTCTGAAACTACTATTATAAAAAATATTGATTTACTTGATTTGAAACAAAAAGGTGCTGCATATTTTTCAGATGACTACTGTGATAATGAAAGTAGTCCTTCAAGTTCTGAAGACTGTGGAATAATGATGTTTTCTACTGAGAAAAATAGCCATTCAGCTCTAAATAATACCATAGATATTGGAGGGGGAAATGCTGAAGTAAGTAGTGGTGTCATCCTTGAGGACACAAATGACATGGACAGAACATTTTCAGTCAGTGATCAAGTAAAAAGAAACAAACATTCAGAGCAGGACACCATACTTCTAGATAAACAGTTGAACCAGTGGGATGAACAGCTTCAGTATAATCAACAGGCTGGATTAGAGCACAGTGCCATCTTTTCTGCCTCAAAGCAAGTAGTCAAGCAAAGTCAAAGAACAGATGAGGGAAGTGGGCAAGTCACCCTTGAAAATATTAGGAATGAAATAATGCAAAATGACAATAAACACTTGATCCTTCCACTCCCTCTCTCATCTAGTAATAGTTCAAAGGAAAGCAGGGCAATTTTTGGTTCTTCCAGGTCACCAGAAAAAACAAGATGTAGTGACAGTCTAGAAAATGTAGTAGCAGAGCCAGAGGAAATAAGCCTGCCATTTTCCAATGAGACTCATCCTGTCAATGAGGAAAAGAAGGGCGGATCTCTAGATAGCAATGCAGAATATTTTGCTACATCTCCCAAAAAAGAAAACAAGCACCTAGTTCATAGCCTTGACATGGATGCTTACCCAAAATACAGTTTAAATTTGTTATCCCCATCTGAAAGTATGGATAGGGAACTATCTGCACAGAAGATCCTTGAGAAGGAGAGTGCATCCCCAAGTTCCCCTAGAGGAGAAAACCACCAAGGAATGCATTCTCCAGAGTTGGTTGAACATCAAGATGTATGGGATAAATTGGAGAAATGTATCTCTAAGTCAGAACCATCAAGTTGTTTGCTACATGATGCATTGCCAGTACCAGTAGGGGAACATCAGGAATTTGATGAGTCAATTCCTAGCTTGAACATTCATAAATTTGATTTGGAAACTCCTGAAAATGTTTCAGGAATGCTTAGCAGTCATGGAGCATCTTTAGAGGATAAAAATCAAGAGATGTCAATGGAAATTCAACAGGATTCATATACAGAATATACTCAAGCCCTGGATACAATGGATAAGCCTAAAATAAATGATTTGTTGTCAAATGGAATGGATTCTTCTCACAATAGTGAAACTTCTGAAAGCTTGGAGTCTGAGAATAAGCTCTCAAATGCGAAATGTATTGATATTATGCCTCATCATGAGTTGTCCCATATTCTAGACGCCTGGAATGTATCGATGGATGAACAAGCACAGTCTGTTGGAATAAGCCCCAAGATAAATGAAGCACTTGAAGAGTCAGATACCATGTATAATTTCCCAGAAGATGTTCCTGTTAAAGACACCTATTACAAAGAAGACACCACTTGTAGTGGTTCCATTGACTATACACACTCAAGTGCAACCACTCCCGATACAAGTGATTTTTCTACAAATATGCATATTTGGGATAGCTTGCAGATAGCTAATAATCACAAAGAAAATGAAGGTGTTTGGGACATCACAACTGATGGTGAAGAAGCATCTGGAAAAGAGTTACCTGAGAATAAAAGCCAAGAAGATTCTGAAACAAGCACAGAACACAAAGTGCCAAAAAACTTAGAGCTTTGGAACGCTCATGTGGATGATGATACAGTATCCTCATTATCAAGTCCTGGAATTGATGTAGATTCAGAATACTTGAATATGCAAGAGACAGGAATACAGTCAGCTCTACATCCTAACAGACTAGAGGCTGACACACAAGGGCAAGAATCTGTTCGGCCTCATGAAACATACCTTGCAATTGATTCAGAAAGTTCAAGCACCCAGTCTCATTTCAAGGAAAATGTCCAAGTAGTCACATTAAATGAAAATTCAGAAAGTCTTGATGCTTTTGACACTTCAGTGGAGGATTATGTTCATGAAACTTCTGAATGTTTAGCGCATTGGGAAACAATTCAGGATGAAGCAGATGACCATACTACACAAATGTCTGATATAAATCATGAAGAAAACCATGGCCCAAAGAATTCAGATGCTTGGGATGTAATAATGCAAGGTCATTCTGAAACCACATTAGATAATAAAAAATCCATAGTGGACAATCTTAGATTTCCAGATGATTCCTTGGAATGGTGGAATTTACAAAGCCAAGATGAAAGTTCTATGGAAGGTGCACAATTTTATTCTGATAATGATTTAAAAATTAATGACACAGTCACCATTACACATGGTGCAATGCAAACACAGACAGAAAAAAATGAAAAGCAAAAAGAACCAAATTTTCACGATGCTGCTAAGTTAGAAAATGAGTCTACTCAAGATAACAGTGAATGTGAATGCAGAAATGGAGCAAACTCACTGGCTAACAAAGAAGAAGAGCTGGATCAAGGTACTGTGAATTTTGAAGAGTGTTATCCATTGTCACCATCCTGTGATGAAGGGGGTGTAAAACAAGAATCCTCTGTTACTAATCAAGACGCTCTTAAACACCCTGTTCCAGAAGACTGGCAGTCAAACCTATTGAACGCACTTGCTCAGGTCGATCCAACACTTGGTCTGCTAAGAGATAAAATGAATGCAGCATCCATCAATCCAAATGAAGTAAACGTAAATCCATTAGATAAAAAAGAAACCAGTGAACAATTTCCATCTAATCCTGCACTACCTTTAAAAGCAATAAGGAAACCTAGCCCAAGATGTGAAGTTCCACAGGAAAATTCATTTGTTCCAGATATATTACAAAACAACAACCCTAGTGATTGCCAGGCATTTACTGTTGATCCAGATTTGTGGACTAATGTTGAACAGCCTTTCGTCTTGAGAACAAATGGTGAAAATCCTGATATATTAAGTCACTGTGATCAAGACAGCAGTTCACAGGCCTCAAGTAGCCCTGATGTTGCAATGAATATGAAAACAAGGAAACTTGTGCCCAATCTTCTGTTCTAACTGAACCTGAAGAAGCTATTCAGATGTCTTCCATGCTGTCAGAATATACAAAGACGTAGACGTAGCCTTTAATCAGCAGCTGGCAATTGACAGAGAAGAGTTATGTCCTGAAAGTCTGTGTCTTGGTTATGAGACAAGTGTTGGTGAGTCCTATAAAGCAACACTCGCTGGAAATGAGGAGTTATCTGAAATTGGAGAGGAAACTATTATGCAGGAATCTGACATAGAAAATAAAACTACTACTGAACTAGAGGATCTGCCAAGTTCCTGTAGTGAAAATTTGGAAGCAGAACTCATAAATCAGGAAACCAATGCATGTGAAAATAAAAGCTTTGAAGAACAGGAAGATGCAACTTCCTCAGGCAAAATGAAGTCTATGGATCCTGCTGTTGCTCTGGTTTCACCTACAGGGATGGATGATCAACTGGAAGCATCAGATATTCATAGCATCAGTAAGATGTCAGTTGCCACTAAACCGTCTACCACACTGAATGAAATTAATCCCATGACAACCTTAGACAATCAGTCAGACAAAAGAGTAGAAATCAATGAAATATTCAGAAAGAAACATTCATTGCAAGCCTCCCTAGAAGAAGAAAACGAAGATTTCCTCTATGGTGCAAGAAGTCAATATGTCACTAATATTCTACAAGAACCTGAAAATTTGCAGGAGAATAATAGCCCACTCACAGAACAATCACCAGTTGCATGTACTTCTCCATTTGATGTATCATTTGGTGATGATTACACTCTTCAAAAAGGTGGCATGAACATTTCAGAATGTGGCACTATTGAGATCAAAGGTGAGGTTGCAGAATATTCTCAAGCAGATCAAGGTTGGGAATCACTGTTAGTAGAGTCTGATGGGACTCCTGGATCTTCATGCACTTTGAAAAAATTTGAATATGAAACAGATTCAAGTAATATTGAATCACCCACTGGTGTCAATGAAATTAATCATCAGAATCTATAGCTACTGATGTCAACAATGAGGTTGCAGAATGTACTCAAGAGGGTCAAGCATGGGGATCATTTCTGTTAGAATCCAGAGAGACTCCTGAATCATCATATGCTTCAAAAGAATTCAAATATGAAACAGATTCAAGTAATATTGATTTATCAGATGCTGGAAGTGCAAGGAATATTTCAGAATCCAAGCCTAGTGATTCCAATGGTAAGACTGGGGAATGTTCTCAAGAAGATCAAGATTGGGGATCTTTATTGTTAGAACCTGAAGTGACTCCTAAGTTGACTGACTTTTTGAAAGAATTTGAGTATGAAGCAGAATCAATTAATATTGATTCACCAGCAGATGGAGTCATAAGCATAGCCAATGGTGAGTAATTAATGCATTTACGGATAGAACGTGTGTTAGACAAATAAAAAGTATACAGGAGATGTAGTGTGATGCTGACATATAGTACAGTGCCATGCATGTGCTTCAGAGTTTTAAAACTTTGTGCTTAAATATTTTCTTTGTCATTCCTGTCTAAAGAAGGCAATATTTATTATTAATGTTTCACATACTGGCAAAAGAAAGAAAAATGAGACTTCTTTGTCAGCTGCATGTATCACAGAATATTATATTTATATAATTTTTAGCAATCTAGAATAACTTGCAATTAGCACAATACTTACTCACTAATCCGCACTTAAGCAAAGAAAAAGAGGGGGAATAGAACAGGAGGAGGAGCTTACATATAATGTATTTTGCTTTTAATATGATCTTGATCAATGACTTAACTACTTTAACTAAAATTGTTCTTTTTAATTTCAGAATCTATCTGTTATACACATCATAATGCGAGTGAAGGGTGCAAGTCCACAGATAAGTCAGAGATGATAAGACCAGAAAGAAAGGAAACAACAACTTTGAAAGAAGCTGAAGATCAATCTTCACTAGAGATGGATTATGTCCTCATTACTGGTGAAGAAACTGTATCTTTGAGGAAGGATATCTTGGGAACACAAGAAAGTAATTTCACTTCACAGGAAGCTCCAGCAGTAGAACAAACAAATTCTCTTGAAACCTTTTCAGCAGAGACCTCGGATACATTTCAGTCACTCTCCATAATAAATGAAAGTGAAGGGCACTCTGCTCTGGAGGCTGAATGGGAATCCTTCTATTTGGCAGAGAAAAGTTCTGCTGTTGTGCCTCAAAAACTGGGAGATGAAAAGAAATCACCCAGAAGCCCTGCGCAAGATCAGGAATGGACTATGGTGGGCCAAAACGGAGTGAATGATATATCACCTGAAGAAAACTGTAGCATAGACACAATAGAGTCACAATCGAGATACCCTGTTAAAGAATTAGAAGGTGTTTTAAGCCAGGAATTGATCTGTGAGACACAAGATGAAACTCTGCAAGAAAGAAACCCTCACAAATCAGAGCAACAAGAGGATGGGAAATCACATAATAGAGGGACAGATGCTCTTTTATTGCAAGTTGTTGCTGGTGATGGTGAATTGGATGTCCTTTCACAACAACATTCTGTCAATGGGATGGTAACAGAACAAGAAGCAGAAGAGGAGACTCAGTTTGTTGGCAGTGAAAGAGAACTCAGTCCTGTAACAGGGTAAGGACAGGTCCACACATTTTATTTCTATTTTTTCTGTATAAATATGGGTCAAATGGTCACAGAACTTCTGAGAAGCAAATGCTATTTTTGTTACACAGATGGGGTTGGATAATAGATTCAGCTAACAAAAGAGCTTCTGGTTAAGCAGGATGGGACATTCATTTTTTACCAAACTCTCTCCCGCTGACTGTAGCCCTCCATACAATACCCTCAGGAGGAGCTTTCAGTATGGATTGGAGTGGGGAGGGGGCAAAAATCCAGGGCGCACATCTTGCACAAGTGGAAGTGCTTTCTATAGACACAAAGCCACCACTAGATATTACCCAAGTAATTTGTACTTTTTCTTTCTTTCAAATTCTTTACTAACAATGACAGGTTTTTTTTAAAAAAAAGGATCCTGCAATTCTTTTCTCTGTCTTAACCCGAGTAAGCCTTGTACCTCTTGAAAGATTTTGCTATGCTGAATGCAGGGATGAAGAGTGTTGTGCTTCATGCATTGGGTCTTACACCTTCCTTATTACAACAACTTCGCACCTTCCTCTGACCAACTACTTTCTTTTCCCACTGTTGGGATATCCTATTCCTAACAGGTATCTACTCTAGGGATGTATCATGATGTATCAGAAGTTCAGTATTCCTTGTTAAAGTCTTGAATTTTACAAGTGAGGATTGCAAATGAAATTCTGATTGACTTGTTCAGGGAGTAGAGATGGAATGGAGTATCCTGGAAGATGGTGTGGCTAACTGAACAGAAGTACTCTGTACTGCAAAGTTTTGTCCCAGGTCCCATTTGTACCAACCTGTTGTGAGACTGATCTCTCTGCTTGAGTTTTGGTTAGCAAGGCTCAAGGATGTAGACAAGGTGCTTGGATCAGTCAGGGTGACCCCTTGCACTCTGGCCCCTTGCCACTTGTGGCTGATAAAAAACTAGTTGGGAAGGGACATCTGGCTGGGCCAGGGATGTGATGCTTCCTTGTGTGAGGGGGTGGTCCCTGCCTGCTTCAAGGAAGAAGGGCTAAAACCATTCCTCAAAAAAACCTTCCCTGGATTTGGAAAATCTAAGTAATTACTGTCCAGCTGCCAGTCTCCCCTTCTTGGGCAAGATTCTTGAGCAAATGATTGAAAACGTGATCCAGGTGCTCTTGGAGGAAACTGATTTTCTAGATCCATTTCAATCAGAGTTTAAACCTGCTTTTGGCACAGAAAGTGCTTTGGTTGTCCTCTGTTGGGAGAGAGACGGGAAATGTGTCCTTTTTAATTCGCCTTGACCTCTCAGTGGCTTTTAATACCATTGATGTCAGGGACTGTCTGAACACAGGTTGCACAGAGACATAGTTTTGCCTGCTTGCATGCAGCTCAGGTGAGGGAGATACATAAGCTGAGGTTGGAGGTGAGGCCTCCCTGTTGCTACAACTGCCTCATTGGGTGGACATCTAGGAATAGCTGAGGCATTTGAAACATAGGACTGATAGACATGCCTTTTCCTAACTTGTAAATGTACATTTGACAATAAAGAGTTAATTCCTCACTCCGGACATGCCCTATCTGACAGCACCATGACAATTGACCATGGTATACTTCTGGAGTGGCTGTCTAAGTTAGGGGTGAGTGGTACTGCTTTGGATCTACTTGGATGGTCAGTTCCGAAGGGTGCTGCTTGGGGAGTGCTCTTCAGCCCCATGGAGCCTTCAATGTAGAGTTCATCAGGGTTTGGTTTTATTGCTCATGCTATTGAACATCTACATGAAACCAGAGTGGGGTCATCCAGAGTTTTGGAGTACGTTGTCAGCAACATGCTGATTCCACACAGCTCTACTTCTCCTTTACATCTGCAGGTGAGGCAATGGAAGTGCTGGTCCGATGTCTTGCCTTGGTAATGGACTGGATGAGAGCCAACAAACTGAAGCTCAATCCAGATAAGATTGAGGCACTGTTAGTGGGGGGTTTCCTAGACTGGATGGCTGGGAGGTTGCCTGGTCTTGATGGGGTTACACTCCCACTGAAAGAGCAGGTACATACCTTGGTGGGTCCTTCAGGATCAAATGCTGTCGCTTGAGGCTCAGGTGGTATCAGTGATGTGGACTGCCCTCCATTAGCTTCAGCTGGTCACCCAGTGTGTCTTTTCTGGACAAAGGTAGCCTAACCTCTGCCATCTGTGCTCTGGTAACCTCTAGTTTAGATTGCTGCAGTGCATTATACTTTGTGCTGTCTCTGAAAACGCTTTGGAAGCTTCAGCTGGTGCAGAATTCAGCAGCCAGGTTGAGGGCAAGAAGGCTTGAGCATATTAAAACCAATCCTGGTCTCACTGCACAGGCTACCAGTTAGTTTCAGGGCCCAATTCAAAGTGCTGGTTTTGACCTATTAAGTCTTAAATGGCTCAGGACTGCAATCTCTCAAGGACCACCTGCTCCCTTAAGAAGTGACTGAGACCCTGTGATCACCACCTGAGGCCCTTGTTCATGTACTCCTTGTGCTCCCTGTTTGTGGAATGCTCTTCCCAAGGACGCTACTCTGGCACCTTTGTTACATATCTTTAGGTGCCAGGAAAATACATGCCTCTCTTCCCAGGCCTCTGACTAAACAATCTGTGGTCTTTTAGACTGTGTGTCTGTTTGTTACTATGTTATGTGTTTTTGTGTTATTATACAGTCATACCTCGGAAGTCGAACGGAATCCGTTCTGGAAGTCCGTTTGACTTCCAAAACGTTCAGAAACCAAAACACGGCTTCTGATTGGCTGCAGGAAGCTCCTGCAGCCAATCGGAAGCCACGGAAGCCCTGTTGGATGTTCAGGTTCCAAAGAACATTCACAAGCCAGAACACTCACTTCCGGTTTGCGGTGTTCGGGAGCCAAAACCTTCGACTCACAAAGCGTTCGGGATCCAAGGTATGACGTGTTGTAAACCGCCCTGCGATCCTTGGTTGAAGGACAGTATAGAAATTTAATAAATAAATAGATAAATAAATGCTTCAATCCTTATACTGCTGGCAAAACTCTGTTCTTCCTCTGTGAGAAATGAGAAGGTTTTGTGTGAAGCATTGAATTGAAGTGGTTGCTGCTCCCCTCTTTAGCATATATGTTTGATGATTTTGACAAAAGGCAGCATGCAGGTACACAAGCTCTTGTAAGAGGAAAACTTGCAGTGTTGGTAACAGTTGTTGTCTTTGTCATTTGCATGGGAGACAGTATAGGAGCTGGTTCCGGGAACACACACAGCTACCAAAATGAAAGTACAGTTCTCATGGAAGCCAGTCTTTCGCTGCTGATAAATGTTAAAGCTTTCCAGGGCTTATATGTATTTTTTTGCATTCCTTTTTTGTCATCTGATACCCCCAAAAATACATATAACCATACCGCCATACCATCCTTTGAGAACAGATTTTGATCTTTCATTTGCAGTTTTCAAAATTAGTTAATTCACATGCAAAGTGTGGAAGGTTTGCTGGTTGTTTCATGACTTTTTAGTTGCTCCTAACAAAGGTGTAACCCTATCATTTGCAAAACCAAACCAAACCCATGATGTTAGATTGGCGGGGAGGCAATGTTATAACCATTGCAACTGTTTATACCACTTTCCTTATTGCATGATAAATTTTGTTGTTTGTTTGTTTGTCTGTAACAAATTTATTTGAAACAAAACTGTTGTGCAACTTGGTTTGCAGTGTGGTAGCTAACCAACTGACTTGCAATTTGGGAAGTCAGGACCTTGGATCAAATCTCACCTTGCCATGGAGGGAAAGGCCATAGCTCAGCGACAGCAGCTGCCTTACATGCAGAAGGTCCCAGTCTTGATCTTAGGCATGTCCAGGTGGGGCTGGGAATGTCCCCTGCCTAAAACCCTTGAGAGCTGCTGCTAGTCAGTGGGACAATACTGAGCTAAATGGACCAGTGGTCCGACTCATTGCTTCCTATCTTTCCACCAACTTCAGAATGGGTAGCAAGTGTTGGCATCCAGAAGTCCCTAAATCAAATCTTTTTTTTATTTAAAATACAAAGAATAAACACACAATCAACAAATATAAAATCCAAACAAGGAAAAAAGAAAAAAACAGAAAAAAACAAAAATTAAAGATAACCATTTAAAATTGACTTCCAATTGTTTGTATATCGGTTTTCCTAATAAATGCTCATAATCTGCTATAATTAACTCTTTCTTTAATATATCTATCCCTGTATGTATCTCAGTCTAAGCAATCACTAAATCAGTTGTTTCAAATACTCTTTTTTTCAAATACTCTTCAACATATTTTCACTATGCTTTAGGCTTTTGTTTTGGAATATTTCTAATTGCCACCATATCTTAGCCAAATTCATAAATTCCACTAATTTAATCTGCCATTCTTGAAACGTTGGAATTTTCTCTGCTTTCCAATTTTGAGCTATGAGTATTCTTGCTGCTGCTCAAGCATATAATTCCCCCCCCCCCTATTTTCCTGTATATTTTCAGGAATCATACTTAATAAGAATGCTTCAGATTTTTTTTGAAACGTGACTCTCAACATCTTTTTTTTCATATATTTCACTCCAAAATCCATAAATCATTTTGCATTTCCACCAACAATGAAAATAACTGCCAACTTCTTCATAGCATTTCCAACATTTATTCGTTTTAACTTAATTTTTTTTTGCCATTTTCTCTGGAGTTAGATGCCATCTATACACCAATGTCATCATATTTCTCCTAATTCCTGTATAGGCTGTAAACCTCATACTAACCTTCCATAACTTATCCCATGTGTTCTATAGATTGGTCTACTTAAATCCTGAGCCATTTTATCATCACACACTTAACTGCTTCGTTTTTTAATTCCCACTCTAATAAATATTTATATATTTTTGCTAATGGTTTATCGGAATTATCGACTAGACGTTCTTGCAATTTTGATTTGTTTCCATAAATCCAATCTCTTTGTGTTTTTTAAAATAGGCTCTGTATCCGATGTTAGTGAAGCTAGCTTGTACAATGTTGCTTAATTTGCTGATATGGTCTTAACAAATTGATCTTTATTATTAATTCCTGGTATGTTGGCCACTTCCCTTCCTTAGACCCATTATTCATTGTGGTCATTTCAAGTGGAGAAGCCCACCATGGTATCTTGGTTTCAAGTGTGTTTTTATATCTTCCCAAATTTTAAATAATGATTTTTTAATTGTATGGTCTGTAAAATTTCTCTAGCTTACTTTTTTTCCTTGCAATAAATATGTATGCCAACCAGTGGAATTCTTGAAACCTTCTAAATCCAATAGCTCTTTATTTTCGAGTAAAATCCAATCTTTAAGCCACATAAGCATGCTGAAGCATAATTTAAGGTCAGGAAATCCCCCAGCCATCCCTTTCCTTAACATCTGTTAGTATTCTATATTGTATTTCTTGCTTCTTTCCCCATCCAATAAACTTACCTAAATCCCTTTTCCATAATTCAAATACTTCTTTTTTCCCCAACAATCAGTAACATTTGGAATAGAACAGAATCCTGGGCATGACTGACATCTTTATCACCGCTATTCTCCCTGATAATGATAATTCAATCCTTTCATCTTTCTAAATCTCCTTTCATTTCTTTCCAATTTTAGAATAATTATTATCAATAAATTTATATTATTTGCCATGACCACAATACCCAAATATTTTATTTTATTCACTATCTCCAATTCCGCAATCGACTCTAATTTGACTAATTCACCGTGCCTAATATTTTTGGTGATTATTTTAGTTTTCTTTACATTTACTTTAAATCCTGCTAAACCCCAAGTAAATTGTCGAAAGCCTTTTCTGCATCAAGGAAAAATGAATGCTGCTTTCTTGCTCGGATTCCAATCCAATATTCAATCAAATTCAAAAAGATTCTCATATTATTAAACATCTTTCTTTTTGGCAAAAAAATCCTTAAATCAAATCTTGCCTCTTTAATGAAGCAGTAAGTAGCCTTGGATGAGTTTGCCATCTCTCAACCCCAACCCCTTCTGCAACATAATAGCTATAATCATACTTAACCTATTTTAAAAAGCTGCTGTAAGAATTGTGTCCAATGCTAAAATTAGTCGCTAAGTTCTTGCCTGCACGTGGCAGTGCGTATATCATTCCAAAAATGCAGCACATAATACCCAGCCACAGTTCCCCAATATCCTGCTAAGTGTAGCTCCCCTTCACCAAAAGGGGGGAGATGCAAATCAGCTGCCTGGGTCACACACTCTGACCTATGAGCTCTGACCTTTAACTTTAGTTGTTGGGTGATAGCCCATGTTTTTAATCAGTGCTGAAGGAAATACACTTCATTCTTATTATACTCAAGTACCTGGTCCACAGGGCTCTACCTTTTAGACCTGTCCAGATCCACTGTCTGGGGTCTTCCTGTTTCCCATGTGAATACGGGGACTTGACAACCTGGAACAGTGTAATATAAATATTTGCATGGGCTTGGATGAGGAAGTCAACAGCAGGGCCTGGCCAATATGAAATGGCTAGCTGGGATTGTGCTTTAAAGAGGAAAACATGACGGCGAACCAGTTTGGCCAAGACTGGTGGACAAGGAACTTTGGGGGTCATTCCTGCCTCACAAGTGCTGTGTTATTGTTCCTGCTTGGCAGCAAGCAAAACATTGCCGTCTTTACTGTGAAGGAAGCAGATCTAGGACCAGACCCTCACATCCAAGAGCGTTGGCTTTGCCCTCATATCTGTGGAGTGACGTTGCTCATATTTGAGTTTAATTAGAGTTTGATGCATTTAAGTTTTGTGTGTTTAAATTCATTGAAGTTGAGGTTCAATGTGAACATTCATACCCTTGATACACAGTACTTATCATTGATATCATTAAAAAAAAAACCTAGACAGGACAGTCATGCCCCCCAAAATGGCTATGATTTTGGGGTCCTGAGCTGTCTGAGATGGATCCAGGATAATGGGGTCTGAGATGGATCCAAGATACTGGGGTACATTTGGATTTATATTCCCTATGTCCCCAAGTGCAGCCTGAGCTAGCATAATCTAGTACATTGATAGTTTGAAATTTACCCCACCAGCACACCCCCACAGAATTTTCCATATAATTCTTTTCATGCAGAGTATGAAAAATAAATAAGCTATGTAGCTTTTGCTGCTCAACTCTGCGCCACAACTAACTGCTAAATGCTTTCACTGAGCATGTCAAAATAATTATGCCCCGTACTACGTTGAAAAATTGGGTTTGGGCTATTGAGTTGATTGGAAGTTTGCTGCTTTTATCTTTCCTCTCACCGTAGATTTTTGCTTCATCTCTGGATAGGAAGAGCAGAGTTTTTCAAGCTCTGCCACTGATTTTCTTAGTTAATATGGATATAATTATGCATGTGGGGGGGGGGGTACATCTGCATATATATATTCCAAGCTTGACACAACTCCACAGGGGCCATTATCGTAATTTGCAGATGAATTCTAGTGCTTCTTCAGAGCTGCTGTCGCTTCTGGTATATACAGCAGGGTATCCAGAGGCAGGTGATCATCCTTATTTAGAAGTACCACTAGTCATGTGACGAGGAAAAATGGTGGAGATCTGTATTGCTAGTGAGCTGCTATAGAAGGGAGATGCTGAAGTGAACTATTAAAGCATCTTTCTTTTATTTTCACACTGAAACTAGCCTTTTAAGCTTCTAGAAGGTAAGCACACTGGCTTTCGTACTGAGTGATTGACAAGGAATGTGCTTTTTTCTCCTTAAAAGCTCTATTGTTGCAGCATCGCAAGGGTGGGTAGAGAAGGGGGGAAAGAATATTTGTCAGCAGGATGCAAAGCGTCCACTGCCTCATTATAGGGGGGGAAATAGGCAGCTGTGTGCCTTAATTCCGTCACATCTTTTTATGAAGGGAACTGTACATGCATTTGATGGACTTGTCGTGCCAGGAAGTGGATGTGTTTTGTGCAATTAGGGAACAAAACTTTCCTGTGTCTTTAATTGCTTAAGGCTCTTCATTATTGTCATTTAGTCCTCTGCATAGCTTTCTTTCCGAGTAAGGGGGTGGGGAGAGAATGAAGGCACTGCCACTGTCTGACGGGGCTAAAAGCCTGCTTAACCAAGGGAGCATTACCGATTTGCGATCCCTTCTGCCTTATAGCCCGGTAGGCAGACACAGCTGTCCTGTCTTTGATCCTTTGACCTGAAATGAAGCATATGACACTTTTTTCTTCAAGCATCCTCCTGGATCATTCGGGTTAAAAAGAAAAGAAAAGAAAGATACTGTAAATTTTCAAGAGAGAATTGGGTGTCAAGTGGACAATGAACAGGAATGCAAAGCTTGGAAAGTCTTATGAACACTTTTGAAATGATAGCCAGAATTGCTGCTAGTTGAACTGTCAGCGAAATAAGATTGAAAAATTCCTGTGAGAAACTACTTTGAGGTGTGGAGGGTTTAAAATATGAAGTCTTTAAAGCCTAAGTGTAAAGAGAGATGTTGTGCATGTGATTCATTTGATGGTTATAAATTCCTATGAAGCAGAGTTGTAAATGGGGTGGGGAAAGTTGGCAGGTCAGTATTACGCCTTTTTGAGCCACATGAAGTTAATGTGATTGTTTGGATATAATGTTAGGCTCAGAATCAGGGATCTATGTTTTGGGTCTGTCTCTCGTTCTTAGTCTGTAAAGCGGTAGTCATAATGTCTTACATCATGAAGAGTATAAAGCAGTTAGTAAAATGATAAATAACAGTCTTCCCAGAGAGAACACTGTGAAGAATCCTGTATCTGTTGTGGCAATGCAACATGAAATGAACCCTGTTTAGGAATCTGAATCTGATGTACCGGGTATCTTCTCAGCCACAATAGCTTTCTCCCTCATTTCCCCTCATGTTTTCATTCTTACTGCAAAGATAATAGGAACTCCCATCTTCTAGTGATCAATGCTGTCTTCCATGCTGTCTGGGGCTGATGACACTTGTAGTCCTGGAGGGCACCAGGTTGGCAAAGGCTGATCTACTCTTCGGTGTAGTGTTATAGGAAGTCCAAAAAGTCTATATAGTTGAGCCCTTTTACATGGCTGCTGCTAATCACCTTTTGACCCCAATGAACAGCTCTGTTTTCTACATTCTTTTTTTTAAATCACAGTATTCTTCTAGCTGATTCCTACACAAGATGCTGCCCTCCCCTTCAATTCACAGAGCTCCCTCTCTTCAAAGCTCTCCTCTCACATTCAGACTTCTGCAGCCTTTGCATTTTTGGTTTTGGTAAATCCCAACTTGACCCACTTATAGCCACTGAAAATGCTGTTGCTAAGACAATTTCACTGGTTAGGGCAGTTAGTGCACCAGATTCTGACATCAGTTCCTTTGAAATGGGCTCAACTCACTTTCTTTCCCCCTCCTGCCGGCCAATATTAACATACACACCTACATTCCCATTTTAGGGCTTTCCCATGTATATTCTTGACCTAATTTTTGTGTTTCCACATACAACCAACACTTATCAGCTTGGATCAACAGCCTATTAAATCAATATAGCCCAGGGCATCCTACCCTCTATTTTCTTCAGCTTTTATTTATAAAAGAATTATGCTGCTCAGTATAATAAAAGTATCTATGCTGTTTACATAGAAAAGAATAAAAGTACAAACAATAGCATTCAATAAGGTTCCTAAAATCTAAGTGAAAACAGAACAATACTGTGGACAGTATAAGCCAGTATAGGCAATTCAGCATGGAGTCCTGATTTGCTTATTATTCTTTTATGCCTAGTGCAAAGTTTTGTTCCTGGCTGAAACTCATAATATTATTGTAGACATACAGTGGTACCTCGAGTTACAAACACCTCCGGTTACAAACGCTTCAGGTTACCAACTCCGCTAACCCGGAAGAGTTACCTCGAGTTGAGAACTTTGCCACAGGATGAGAACGGAAATCGTGTGCCGGCGGCAGCAAAAGACCCCATTAGCGAAAGCACGCCTCTAGTTACGAACAGTTTCAGGTTAAGAACGGACCTCCGGAACGAATTAAGTTCATAACTAGAGGTACCACTGTATTAATAAAATATTGTTCATATTAATAATTGTTGTTATTGTTCAGTCATTCAGTCATGTCTGACTCTTCGTGACCCCATGGACCAGAGCACGCCAGGCACGCCTATCTTCACTGCCTCCACAGTTTGGCCAAACTCATGCTAGTCACTTTGAGAACACTGTCTAACCATTCATGTTTCCCTTTCAAACAATGGCAGTTTATTCACAGGTTAACAAAAGTTCTGCCATGTTCATACTTTATTTCAGTGCTGGTTAAGTGACTACTGTTCCTCACCGTTTCACTCTAAGAAGGAAAATGGTGGCTGCTGTTCTATTATTCCCTAGCATTTATTTTGGAAATATTGAAGAATATGAATGATAGGCGACGCTACCTTTGAAAAGCACACTATCCAACACTTTCAGAACAGGGGTTTTTGTATCCATGTCTCACCATGTCTTTTTTGACCATCTTAGGGGGGAAAGCAGTCAAGTATTGCTAGACATCTTAGCAATTCAACACCAAAATAATGCTGCAGTTACTTCTGTAATGAGCTAGGGAACCAGCTGCTGGGAATCCTGGTGGGGAGAGTGCTGTGGTGCACAGGTCATGCTTTCAGGCTTCCCAGAGGCATCTGGTTGGATGTTATGAGAACAGAATGCTGGACTAGATGGGCCTTCAGCCTGAACCAGCAGGGCTCTTATGTGTGACTCAAGCCCTACTGTGGGAAGGTATGTGGAACCTCCAGCAGTAATTACTGTACAGCTTACCCATCCAAACAATGGTTTCCTCATTTGCATAGGTATTACAAATGGATTTGTAGAAAATGTATAAGCATTTTAACTTCCCTGACAATAATTTTGTTAATTGCATCAGGCATTCACTTCACCTTTCCTCCCTCAGTCAACGATGTTACTGGGCAATTTAAAATTTGCATTCATTCACATGAATTAGAACAAGGAAATGAACTATAACCTACCCCTGCCCAACCCTAGGATGTGAAAAAACCTAACATGGGATATTAAGTGCTTTAGGTGATGATTATGTAATTTATGTACATGGTGCTTTTCAAAGAATGAGAGAGCAAGAAAGAAAGGGATATGAAAACAAGCATAAACTGGGAGAAAATAAACAGTTGTTTCAGTTACATGTATTTAGTCTTCAATGAATGGGGTTGAGTTAATTTCTCCCATAAAAACGTAAAGGGAACCCTGACAGTTAAGTCCAGTTGCAAATGACTCTGGGGTTGCGGCACTCATTTCGCTTTACTGGCCGAGGGAGCCGACGTTTGTCCGCAGACAGTTTTTCTGGGTCATGTGGCCAGTATGACTAAGCCACTTCTGGCGAACCAGAGCAGCGCATGGAAACAGTGTTTACTTTCCTGCCAGAGCAGTACCTATTTATCTACTTGCACTTTGACGTGCTTTCGAACTGCTAGGTTGGCAGGAGCAGGGACTGCTAGGTTGGCAGGAGCAGGGACCGAGCAACGGGAGTTCCCCCCGTCGTGGGGATTCGAACTGCCAACTTTCTGATCAACAAGCCCTGGGGCTCAGTGGTTTCCTATTTCTCCCATAGGAAGCTCCAAAACAAAAACGGCATTTCCAGGAGAAGAATCTGTGATTATATCACATGTGATTATATTACTCATAAGCAGATGAAGAAGGCTGAACTAGCACTCAATGGGAAGCTCGAAAATCTCAAAAGGCCTCTCCAAATCTATACATTTTAGCTGGGTTTTTGAAGGTTTTCTGTGAACTAATTTGATCCCACTGCATAGTGTTGATATGCCATCCATCAGATATACAGAATAGCTCTGGAGAGGCAGCTCTTGAGTTGCAGCATCAGCCACAGCAATTTCTTGGTCTGCAGAAAAAAGAAGTTTGGTTTTTGGTTGTTGGGCCAGCTAACAATCTGCCTAAACGCTTCCAGTACTGGGACTAGGAATACAAACCACTTAAGGTACAGTTTTCTCTTTTTAGAGTCCAGGAGATTCTCCAACTAGGGCATTCTTAAAGTCAGAGCCCTAACTATGTAAAAATCCAGTTTCAGTAACTGTGTTCTTAAACTGCCACTGAGATTCTTTACATTGCGTATGAGGCATGATTTAACATTAGATATGAGGCTCGCTCCAAATGTTTTTTGCTTATGTATTTCAGCAGACCCTGAATAAATCTGCCATTCAGTTTGTCAGTGATTGAATTCCTGTAAGTTTCTCTGCAGCTGATTGGTTGTGTCTCAGGTACTCCTGCTGCCACCCTCTACGGCTGCATACATGTCATATGTTTGAAGTACATGGCTGTCCCTAAGTATCCTGGGAGCTATAGTTTATTGATGGTGCTGGGAGTGGTAGCTCTCTGAGGGGTAAACTACAGTTCTTTGGGGGAGTATTTTAATTGCATAGTGTATTATACACAGCCACTATTTGGCACTACCCATTTCATCTATTCATACTAACATTCTTTTGACAGTAACAAACTTATCTGTTATAACCTTACTAATAGTTCACAGCATCTCAGACTCTCTGTGGCTCACCTCTGTTAAAAATTTTGCTTGTGTATAGTAGCTTTACATGCCACTTCTTGCCAAATGTTGGCTTAGAACCAACTTAAAAATTTGTTTTCATAGCCACTGTTTCACCACATCAAAGGAAAGTGCTGCACCAATTCTTAATTAGCATAGTTTCAATTTATTTGTGTTTGTATTTTTTTTTCTTCCTTTGTACCCTCACTTTATTTTCAGCCCTCAAAGAAAGAATATCATTTATGAGAGAATGGGCATTGCTCAGTGCACATTCTTTGTTCCAGTTAAAGAAACCTAGCTCATGTGACTGGGACCTCTGCCTGGGACGCTGGCAAGCTGCTCTCAGTCAGGGTTGATATTAAAGGGCAAGATGGACCATTAGCTTTTAATGACAGGTTCTTATAAAGACAGATTTTACCGAGCAACAGGTTTTGTGCTTAAGTGAGCCTAAAGGAATCGGGTTCTGTCCCCCTGTGGTTTGAGATGTCATTCCTTCCTTTGAAGCATCAGCACTGGACAAAAAGGACAAAGCAGGGATTAGATACTATGGGCAATTCATATTGTTACAAAAGTTGGGTGCCTGCCCCTCTCTCTGCCAGGCAGTGCCAAGAGCCCTGGGTCCCAGGGACACACACAGGAGAATGGAAGACCCCCAAAGGCACCGATCCCGCAGCCACCTGCTTCTCCCTGAGCGCACAGGAAGCTGCCACGTCTTCCATGGGTAAACCGACATCCACTGCCTTCCTCGCAGGTGTGCGTTCCTCTCCCACTTCCTCAGGCTTAACCTTCAACTCAGTGGGAGCCGACTGCTCTCC